>NW_015112627.1:584753-639772 GCF_001443285.1 Poecilia latipinna
CCTCCCCTCCCCTCCCCTCTCCTCTCCTCTCCTCTCCTCGTTTTGGGACACTCTATCCTGTGCTAATGTAAGCTGCATTCTGTTTCACCCAGTACAGCGAGAGTCATCAAAAACTGCAAAGAAACAGGCCACATTTCTCCCCTAGCCCAGCACTTCTGCATGTGTCTGCAAGTGTGCATGTGTGTATGCTTGCATCTTTGTGTGTGCGTGCGTGTGTGTGTGTGTGTGCCTGATGAGAAGAGCTGCTCAGCAATATTTAGCGTTACTGCGACAGAACAGCTTTAGGACAGAACAAAGCCTCACCTTCACAAAAAGACCAAATGAGAGGCAAAGAGGGAGGAAGAGACAGAAATACATTCTGACTTTCCAGGCTACATGTGCAATGTTTTGCTTTATCAAGAAACAGTGTGTTGTGCTAAAACCAACCGTTTTTTTCCCGCCACACATGCTCACTCCTGGATAACACAGGAACACAGCTTCAACAATAAAACAACTTGTTTTTATCAATGTAAGATCTACAAGGCTATTCTAGCTTCTTTAAAACGATAAAACATTTCAGAACTGCAGAGATTCACAGGACTCTGAAGGTAGCGTGTCCAGAAAACCACCAAAAGCAGCGTGCGATAAAAGGCTATCATTTTTTTGGCAAGCTTCATTGGACCAATACCATGTGTTCAGACTGAGAAGACCTTGATCCAAACAAATCACAACTATCCAATCCTCTGACTTACAGGGTAAAATAACTCATATTTCAAGGATGCCCCTGTAAGTCGGTGTCCTTTTAGGTTTCACAGCCAATCGTGAGATATTAACAAGTACACACATACAGACACACACCAGGCCGCGCAAACACGCCAGTCGTACAATTACAGATCAATGCCATGTCAAGGCCAGTCAGCTGGTAATTGTAGTCAGTTCACAGACACATTAGAACATCTGTTTAGAAGGTGATTGGAAGAATATTAATGAGATCAACATTGTGTTACTGCTCCGCTTTCAGTACAAAGAGGTTTTAAAAACCGAGTGATTTCTAAACACAGATCTGCTCAACTTAAAAGATAAAAAATAAAGAAAAATAAAGTCCCATGCACAGAATGAGGGCACCATATATGTAAAGCTGAAAATAAAATCAACATTAATGTGAAACGTTTGGCTTACATGTCTTTTGAAGGACGTGTCTAAGCTCACCCATAATGCTGTGATTCACAGTTTTTCCTCAGTTGCTCCGTTGCATTTCTCAGAGCAGAACTGAAATTCATTCAGTTCAGACTTCAAATCATTCTGTCACTTGTGCTCATTTCTTTGAACAGTTTCCAAATGCTTCTGTACATCCACTCATATGATTATGTCCAATTCTCTGCTATTTCCTATTTTATCAATTGCTTATGTCATGTTGATGAAAATTTATTTTATGGGTCTTAATAGTCTTGATCTACACACCATTTAAGAATAAGTTAATTGCATTGTCTACATATAGAAAATGTAAAAATATAGCAAACTTTGTTTCTTCTTCAGTCACAGCATCCACACCAAAGAGTGGTGCTGCAGTGTGACCTGTTAGTTCAAATGTTGTTTTTGACAGACTGGTGGAAAAAAATAAAAATAAAAATAAAAATTGAACATTTAAATTCCTCACTGACAAGCAACCAGTAAAAGTTCCTCCAGCTGAACATGTACAGGTTTTCATCAGCAACTAGTTTCTCAGAATACCTACTAAAAATGTGGAACCTCATAAAAGCAAAGTCATGAAAACCTTAGGATTTTGCTGCAAAACAAAGCAGATAGATGGATCAAATCTAGACAGACAGACTTTTCATTACACATTTTCTCACAAGTACAAAAAAAAAAAGTCTAGCATGTGTCCCCAAAATAAAATGTGGTGATACTGAAGTGTGATGATGACAGCATCTGAGACTTTCCTATTTTGGCTTCCGTTCGCACTCATGTGTGCTGCAGCAAAACGTTGTTACTTTTATCTTTGGAGATTGCACTCAAATGCTCCATTTGATGCAGAAACCCTCAGAGACATGCTCTCATTTTCAACACGTAGAATATTATTTTCAAAAATGCCAAATGTCAAGTTTTATATAGTCAATATTTAAAATCAGAACGGTTTGTGAAATAAAATGTGTGAAAAAAAAAAGAAGAAGAATGTTACGGGTTGCCATCCACTGCTTTCAAATCTTTAATATACATAAACGTGTCTGATGTCAGCGCATGCTCATATTTTTACTGACTATATGATTTCTCTCCACGTGTATGCCTGTTGGCCTGTAAATGTGTATCCACACAGGCTGTAATGATGATGAAATATGTTGTTAATGTTGGGGGTTATCTTAGTCAACTGGCAGTGGCTGTGAAGGCATTTGTGTGTTGCACGTCGAGCCAGTTGTGCGTGTTTGTGTGTTTAATTGGACCTCCCTGAGCCAGTCTCCAGGTGACGGGACTCATCTGCTCTTCTCCTGATTAAGAACAACAGATGGACGGGTAGGAACAGACACACACACGCACGCGCAAGCAAATCTCTCCCAGTCATGATGCATCATGGAAAACATTGAACACGCATATTCTACCTGTCACGTTGGCTGTAATCTATAGAAACATGGAAAGTGGAACAGTGAAGCATCTTGACTTCAACAAAACGTTACATACAAATCCTCTGCTGCCAGGTATTGATGCATCAGATTTGCGTCATTCAAGTTGTGCCTCGGTTAGCTCGTCTCTATCATTATCGCCTTTCTCATCTTCCCTTCCGACTAAATAAACTCACCTCCGTCTCTCTGCAGATCATCGTCATTCTGCTTCTTTAACGTGACATCTCTGCTGTCCGTCTCCGTCTGCCGCCTTGGCAAAGATTATGGCTATTTACTTCAACGCTGAAGCGGCAGATTAAAAACAAACAAAAAAAGTTTCCCTCGAGACAGATGAGGCTGACGCATGTAAAACAACCTACAAGCAACATATGTTTCTATTTGCACCGCAAGTAGATGCTTAATTGTTATCATTGCAGAGGGTGTAGCACTGCTATGAAGCTCCAAGAGTTTTCATGACATTGACGCACAAAATAATGTATATACATATTGTGCACATGAGCACAATATGAAATATCAATGTGTGTGAAAAGCCAAGTTATCAATTAACTTTGAATGTGTTTGTGGCAGATTTCAGTGATTATTTAAAAACACATTCATGCAAAAGGTTGTATGATTATAATTTTTTTCAGTTTAACGTTTTATGAGCCATTACTGAATAATATCTGTTTGCCAGAACTTTGAAGTAAGAATTAGGAAAGGGGTGTTGTGCAAATATTTGAGCGGCCTCAGGGATTTGAGCTTGCACATAGCTTGCGTAGCTCACAGAGCTCAGTCAGCTTGTTAAGGCTAGACGTTGTACACAGTCATCACACAGAAAGGACAGATGCTGCAGATTTCAAAGTTTCACAAGTACTCAAACCTTGTCGCTGCAAGCAGCAGCAGCAGCAGGGGCTCCTTTAGGAAAGAAAGCTCCCCTTTTGGTCTGAAGATGTAAATAATTTGGAGCGAAGAGGGAAATGCAAATATCATTTAATAGCAGTTGGTTCGCATTATCTTAGTTTAAAGAACTTGTTGACATAAACTGAGGTCTAGAAGACCGAGGAAACCTTCAGGGAATATTTCAGCAAATTGCCATAAAGTGCTTATTTGGGAGAACTTTTTTTAGCAATTCACTAAAAAATGCCTATGTAGTGTAATTCACTTCTAGGAAGCTTCATGCAGACTCCAGAGTTGCAGTGCTCCAGTCTGTTAGGTGGCAACATCTGCAATGGTATGACATATCAGTCATATAAAGAATGTTTTCTGTACAATTGCAGAAAACATTCGGTAACACTTTATTTGAAGGGGGGTGAATAAGACTGACATGACACTTTCATAAACATGACATAACACCTGTCATGAACATGAATAAGCCTTCATGAATATTTATGACTGTCATAAAGCATCATTTGGTAAATTATGACACTTTTAATACAAAGTTGACATTATTCAAAATGTCTTTGTTATGACAACTTGACATTAACCAAGAAATCATTACTGTTTAAACTTTACCTTTAATAACATAAAGTTACTTGATTTTTAAAGTTCAATCAGTAATACGTTTATAACAAATTTATATCAGTAATGATTTCTTGGTTAATGTCAAGTTGTCATAACAAAGACATTTTGAATAATGTCAACTTTTAGAGCACTCTAAATTTTAGAGCACGCCAGCCTCAACAGAGAACTCTGGACAAGTTGAAGAGAACAGTAATTCTGAAAAAGTTCATTCAGTTTTACATTACATTGGATTTGTTTTTTCCCACATAAAAATCAGAAAAAGTTGCAAGTGAACCCAATGTGACCCTGGAGCTGATATACCCTACCTCCATATTAATCCGGTGGTTAGGCTACTGTAAAACACTCCATTTGGTCTACTCCCTTTTTGCCTTCAGGGCTACATTAATGATAATTACTAAGCTCTCAGCATGCAAGTTAATATCCCCCTTTAAAATCCTTGTCATCACAGAAAAAAGGAAAAGAAATAACTAGAAATAAGCTTAGTAGTAAAAAAAAGAAGTATGAGTCCCAAAAAAAATTATGAACAATGGAGCAATCTTTAAAAAGCATGTTTCACGTTGAGATAGCTAAATCAAGTCGACGAATGCTTGAAAAAAATAATTTCCATTCTTATCTCCACAAAACATGGCGTCTTGCCTCTCTCTCTCTCTCTCTCTCTCTCTCTCTCTCTGACACACACACACACACACACACACAATGAAGAGAAGGAGAGCGAAGGAGAGTGAAAGACAGAGAAAGAAAGAGAAAGAGGGGGTGATAACAGCTTCAATAAATCATCCGGGCCAGTCGCCGCTCCCAGGGGATGCGGGATGGATTAAATTAAGCACTCTCTCCACCCTTGTGTCTATCCATCCGTCCATCCCTCTCTCTCTCTCTCTCTCTCTCTCTCTCTCTCTCTCTCCCTCTCTCCGTATAAATGCCAACAGCTGATCGCGAGACGGCACACTCGCGGGAACAGCTCGAAGCAGCAGAAAGAGAGAGGCGAGGGGAAGAGAGTGAAGAGAGAGGGATCCAGAGAGAGAAAGAGGGGGATCTGTTGATTCATCGGAGTCCCTTTTTGTACAATTTTTTTTGACTTAAAGGGATATAAAGGACTTTTTTTTCGTAAAAGGGATTTTTTTTATACATAAAAGCATTCTAAGTTATTATTACATATTTTTTAAACCTCTGATTTTCTTCGCATCCCTCCCTCGTCCTTCCCTTCTTCCTCCTCCATTTCTTTTTTTAAAGAGGCCCGGGCTTTGCGAGGTGTCTTCCATCGCCTTTTTATATTCATTTTTATCTTATTATTGTTCGAGAGCCTTCAGTCTTCCGTTTGTCCGCGAGTGCAAAAAGCACGAGGCACCCCCTCCTCCTCCTCCTCCTTCTCCTTCTCCTCCTCCTCTTCCTCCCCTACGGTGGGAGCTGTCCGGTGCTGAAGTTGCATTTCCTCCCATTCCTGCAAGAGGACTGGACCGGGCCAGGCAGGGACACTCAAGCAGAACAATAACTCTTTTGACCGGATAATTCGGCAGCTCGGCTCCCGCCACCACCTGAAGACAATCGGCCCCTCTGCTCGGCGTGTTGACGGACGGACGGGATCGCCACGCTGGCCAGGCCGTCGGCGAGGGGCTTTACATCCGCGAGAGTGTGCGCGCGTGTGTGTATCGCTGCGTCCGCGTGTACGTTGTGTTTGTGGGAGCGTGCGTGCTCGCGTGCGTGCCGGTGTCTCTCACCATCATGCCAAGGTCTTTCCTGGTGAAAAAGGTGAAACTGGATGATTTCTCCACCGGGGCGGAGTTGGAACACGCCTACCGGCACAGGACAGACCTCAGCCTGCGGCTGCATGACAAAGGTAGGTCAGGCTGCCTACACAGCGCGGGACTTACAGGTGTCTCGGATACAGATCGATCCCAGTGAGGAGGAGGAGGAGGATGAGGAAGAGGAAGAGAGGGATGCAGTCAGGAGAGGAGGGGGTTATGTTTCTGTAATAAGGCTGGTCTATAATGCATGAGACAAAGAGGTAGATTTACCTGTTGGGTCTTGAAGGTTGCTTTTTTTTTTTTTCTGTGATTGTTTTAAATCTTTACCAGAGCCTTACACATCAGAGCTGCGGGTTACAAGAAGCTAAAATTCACGCACAGACCAACTCTGTGTCAGATATAAAGTTTGTCTAAGCTACAAGCATAATATTATAACCAGTATGGGCAAAACTGGCTGGTATGCAGCGCCATGCACAACAAACTGCATCAAGTTTCTCAGCAGCTCAAACTACAGCAGCTTTAAAAACTCCTGCCTGGTTTTATTAAGCCCCTAAAGAAGGATCTCTAACTTCTGCAAGACACTTTAACGGCAGAAGAAATAACTTTGTGACATTTCAAATTTCTTAAAAAAAAGAAGAAGATGGTTTTCTTATTAAACTTGTTCTTATTTTTAGCTCGTTTATTTTTTATCAGCTTATTTGTGTCAATTTTATTAATAAGTACTTGTTTTGTTGCTGTGTGTTTTTTGTTTTGTTTTATTAAAACAGGTCGCTTGTATATGGGATTTTGGATCTCAGTGAGATAATCTGTATAAATAATAGTCAAGTAATAAAGAAAACAACCAGAGCGATCAATTTTAAGGGATGCAAGGCTGTGCAAATCTATCCTATAAGAGCACAGAGAAACCTCTACAGGCAGGTCGATCCTTGATTGCAGTCAACCATAAAACATGACAAATCTGGATGTCTTCTTGTGTCTCTTGGGAGCTCGGGCTCCCCTGGTGACAGGAGCACAAGTGCAGTTTGCATCGCCCTAAAAGAGGCACTTCCACAAAGTTTTTACATGGATGGACTAATGGGAAAGGCCATCCAGAGTATAGAGTCAGCACAGCAAAACCTAAAGCCAAAACATTTCTTTTAAATACTGTGTTTGTCCCTGGGAGGGTAGCTGACGGCACACAGAGCAGCTATCAGCAAACACCTCAGCAAACTGCACAGCAGCGCTGTTTGTGTAAAAAACCTCAGGCAGAGAATCAGATGGAAATTTACCAGCTGTAAACAAATTAACAAAGGCAAATATGGACAGGTTGAGTGGCTATAAATGGAAAAGTTAATTATGGGAACAGCAGATTGTTAAATCTGTTGTGTGTGTGTGTGTGTGTGTGTGCGTGCGCAGGCGTTCTTGTGTGGTGTCTTGAATGAGGGTGTCAGTCTGTGTGAGGGTGGCGATGGGGAAGCAGAAGTGTTATGATGTCATGTATAGGTAGGCTGGGGAATGAGTGATGTTATACCAGGAGGGATCCAGAAGTGTAACGTAGGACTGAATACAGTAAATAAGAAGATGCTGCAACTCACCTAGGCTAAAACTGTAGAGCTAAATAATAATTTGGATTGGGAGAAGCAAATTTTAGGGGAGGCTATTGCCCATTACACCCCCCTTTAGTTTCACCAGTGGGCCCAACATGCATTAGTTAGTAATCTGTTTAGGGAAATCCCCACCAGAGCTGGACTTTCATTTTATAATGTTTCAGTGTAAACAAAATGCAGTTTTTTGTTTTTTTTTACAAACGGATACGTTAATAGAGAACTTTATCAATGTGTCTCTCCTTGCCTGTCATAATGTTATGCGTGGTGGGTGGGTGTGTAGCCAGAGTAATGGGTTTTTACTGCATTCATTTCATCTAGTGGGACATTTTGTAATATCATCATCTTCATGTCATGTTTTTATAGCTGACCACACTTTCAGTCTGGTTCTGTTTCAAACCCTTCAATAAGGTGGGTGTTGTAGTGGGACAGCCTGTAATCAATTATTAGGGAAGGACTTCAGACAGCACAGAGTTATCACATGGTCATTAACACTTACTTATGTCTCATTCCCTCAATCAGCTATTGAAAATATATCAAAGTTAGATGACACAGCAGCCTGTAAGAGATTTAAGCTCCACAGGCCTGGGAGGGATCAGACGAGCAGATGCTGCGGTGGACAGCAAAAAACACGCAGAACTCGTCAGTTGTAGCGTTTTTTTTTTTTTTTTCCTGCAAAATGTAAAACATTCTTTGCTGGATTTGATCCTGTAGCATATTTGTTCTCCTCTTGGAGTTGGTCTGCGTAAAGGTCACTTGTGAAATTAACTCAATCAAGAGTTTCTCGCACGCTTCGCTGATCCTTCCTAATGCTCAGCTGGGACCTTCTTGCTCCCACGCAGAATAATAAGTAACGACAAAAAAAAAAAAAAAAAGATAAAGAGAGCCGACGTGCTTTTACTTTCCCGCTTCTGTGAAAGCAAAAATGCACCATTTTCAGACATGCTCAGATGGAGACGCGTCAGAATCGCCTCTTTGGTGTCCTGGAGGTTGCAGAAAACGATCTGATAAAAAGAAAAAAAAGAAAAAAAGGGCATTTTATTCACGTTTAAATCTGTTTGATTCTCACCTCAGACACACTGATACACTACACAACAGGTGCAATATGAACAGCTTAACCAGGAATTTGGTAGCTTACGTTTAGCAATGCAACGAGCATCTCCAAGCCACTGCTGTTATCAGACAAGATTGTATATTAAACTGACCTTACCGGAGGCTGATCCTCTGACACGCTCTACAACGTTTCCGTGCACCAGGTGTTACTGCTCTATTTTTGCAGTGTTGGCACTTTTTTCTTTTTTTGCACGCTGGTTTTCTCGCTCTGGATGATTCACTCTCTACCTGCAACAGCTGCCATAAAATTAAACTGTCACATAAGGACAACATTTTAAAGGGAAAATTGACGTCACTTTTTTTTTATTTAACCAGTTAAGGCAAAACAAATTAAATAAATGTCAGAAAATGCAGATTTTCAAATACCACTCTGCTTACTGAATGGTTTTAAAAAGTGTGACCTACTTTTGTGATTTTTTTTTTCTCCCATTTGTGTGTAATTCCCTAGTCTTTTGCAGCCATGTAAATATTGCATCCAAGGATATGCAATTCTGGGAAAAGCATTTATTTAACAATTTTACAAAGAATGTCTGAAGCAGGACCATTTACTTGACATTTACAGCCTGTTTCCCAGATAAGTCCTAACTCTCTTTTGGAGGTAAAAAGCAGAAATGCTGTTTACCAAAATGAGACATTTGGCAGTAAATGTATTGAATCTTGTTGTAAACGTTTCACATTTCAGCTTCTTAACAAATCTGGCCTTTGCTACAATCCTGTCAGCGAAGCTGATTATTTTGAACTATATGAAAACTGCAAACCCACCCTCATACCTTAAGTGTGTGTGTGAGACGCAGAATAAACTGCTTTATTTCCAGCTGGGAATCAATGACAGATTGCTGCACGCCAACACGCATGCTCCATGCCACCAATCCTGTGCTTCTAAAGCAAAAACGGCTTTTTAATGTCGAGGTTAACAAACCTAACAATCTGCCTGGTTTGACACTAGAGCGCTTTCTGTAATGCAGTCTGCCTCAGCCACCTTTTGTCTCCAGTCTCTTACCTGTGATTTTAGCAGCTCAAAGCAGCTTCTTCAAACATCCCCACTACAGAGGGCCATTTTAGGAAAACTTTCGGTCTGAACATGACGCCTTTTAGACTCATTATTTATATTTATACCCCATCCGCGTTCTGCCTCGGCGTAAGTGTCGTCAGTGTGTATTCTCATGGGACTGCGAACTGCTGTTATTATATGCAAACAGATATGTTTGCCACATGGGATTTGTTGCTTCTGTCTGCCATTCCTGCTCCTCTCTGAGACTCAAACAAAAACTGAAGAAACATGTTTTTACAACCATATAACCTACAGAACACCTAAACCAACAATTGAACAAACATTACATATTGATGAGTGCCATCACCAAAATAAATAGACATAATTACAGGAATAAGAAATGCAATTACATTGACCAGTTATGACTGCACTGATTGAGTTTTTATGAATTTGTCTTAGTTTAGATATTTCAAGGAACAACTTTAAGTAAGTGTGGCACATAAGAGGCAGAAGTTCAACAATGGGCAACATCACAACTAATGTTCAGTTTTGCTGGATGTTTGTGGACATTGGTGTTTAGAGAAACCTGAAGGGAAGGTTTGGATCATCACTGAAGCAGACCCAATCATGAGAGCATAAAGTGGATCTAGATGAGAGTTATATTGTTTATGTGGAATTGCCAATGGCTAAAGAAAATGTGTAGCGAGAGTAGATTTATATGAGTGTAACTTAAATCTGTCTAAAAATAAATTCACACATCCAGAAGTTTTACACATTTTCTCACCTTACCAGTAATATCTTTTAATGGGATTGAATGTGTCAGATTAAAAAAAAGTAGTGGATAATTTGAAAAGGATGATTCATGGTTTTGTTTTGTTTTTGTTTTTGTTTTTTACAAAGAAAGTGTGGTATAAATTTAAACAATCTCTTTTCTACTCCTCCTTAATAAAACTGAATGTGAACACATGCCAACATAAGCTGTGTAGTTAATAAACAGAGACACCTGTTCTGTCAAGGCTACAGAGGCTTGATGTCAAATCAGCTGAAATGTATTGAACTTCCACATAGTTTATATTGTATAAAAATGTTTTTTTTTTATGAAACAACACCCAGGATCAGATGAATGTGCAAAGATTAAAATTAGAAATAAAATGTATAGCAAAACAAAACAGCATTAACTAGCAACACAACTAGGCTCAAAGATAGTGGATCAGAATATATTGCGTAAAAATTTTAAAGTAATTTACAATTTATTGAGTTCATGAAGATAAGGCAAAACATTTTCAGACTTCTGCAGCTTAATATGGTAACTTATAGGTTACCTATATAGAGTGTAGTCATTAAACATAATTGAAATTATGTATGTTTTACCAGCTTTGTGTGAATACAAGTGATTTTTGCAACTGCTTCCAGTAAGACCAGAACACAACCAGTTCTGACTCTCGGGGAAAATAAAATAAAATAAAATAAAATTAGTTTTAAGAAAAAGTTCTTAATTTTTCTGTCAAGTCAAAGAAGCACAAAGCCAACAGGTCACTGCACTGACCGAAGCTGCGCTGCCTGGGAGCCAGTGGTCACTGTAGCATCGACCCGGTTCCGCGCTGGATCAGTCCGCGGTGCTGATTCCTGTTTTCACACGCTAAATCAGCTTCTTTTTCCTCAGGTTCAGGGTCAGCCTGTGTGCATTCATCTTTTAGAGGGAGAGTGTTTTTAACTGCAGCTCTTGAGGGCCAAAGGGAGATGTATTGCTAAATTAGTTCAGGACTCACACTGCGGATCCTTTCAAGCAGCCTCTCCTGGTCACAGGTGTACAGCGAGGAGAGACAGATGCTCCGACTCATGAAAAGGAAATTCAAATATATATATATATATATATATTTTTTTTTTTAAACAGATGTTTGACACACGCTGAAATTACTGCTGTTTCACTGATTGTACGTTGATTTCACACTTTACCACTTATGCAGAACTTGGATACAGTTGCTGCGGCATTATTACAGCACAGATACCGAAGGACTGCAGCTGTCGGTGCAGGCATGCTGTCACACCTGATGCTTTTAAACACTGTATTATGTTAATATTTGTAACTCTGCAATTATAATCATCCATCTACTACCACAGTCTTGAATCTTGAATACTTTTTATTGCCTTTTTCAATGCTTAAGTAAATCTTATAGCCACTAAAAATAGGCTAGTTTGTTTCTTCTGCCCTATATTTTTAGATAATCTTTAACGTTCTAAGCTTTTTATTGAGTGTCTGATTGCTCGTGGTTTGAGCATGATGAAGTGCTTGCTGTTTTACTGCCACATGTAATGACAGGAAGGAATATTTGATTCTCTGAAATAACAATGGTTAATCACCTTGGGTTTGTAAATCAACAGTGGAGGCCTACTGTATGTTTCAATTACTGTTTCAGCCGAGACTACATAATTATTAGTTTAAATGAAAAAATCTGGTGCCTCAACAAATTCGTGCTTGATTAGTTTTTTATGAATTTTGTGTCATTTGTGCACGTCAAAACATATATGCTTAAGAAACTTCAGGTTTTCATCACTCACTGTCTTTAGGACTTTAATGGTTTTAATCACTGATAGTCGCCACTTTGTCCCAGAGGAGCCATACATGCAGTAATAAATTGGTATTATTTTTATCATCTAAATTGCTGTTCTCTGGGAGTTTGCTGAGGATTTTGTCAGTGTGCCTCTCTGTCCTCAACAGGCAGCCGTGTTATGTAGTGCCATGAAAAAAAATTCAAACACCTTGGACTTGTTCACATTTTATCCTGTTGCTTTTTCATATTTTAATGTTTTTCAGTTGGATTTAATGGTTTGTGGCTTTACAAAAACTGTGATGGCAATATCATACTGTGGGGATGCTTTTCTCCAGAAACATCAGGAAAGCTAGCTGGAGTCAAATGGGAGACGGATGGAACTAAATCGAGGGAAATACTGGAAGAAAAGCTATCGGTCTGCTTGAGGCTTGAGATTAGGGTGAAGGTTCACCTTACAGGAAAGCAATAGCACAAAACATTCAGCCAGAGTTACAATGTAAACGTTTAGATTGACATGTTCGGTATATTTGTGATTTTCTGTTCACAGACGGTCTACATCCATTCTGACTGAGTTTGAGTTATTTTGCAAACTATTTTAGTCTATATATCTGCAAAGCTGTTGGAGAGATGACCCAAAAGATTAGCTATAGATGCAGGAAAAAAAATGCTTCCAGATATTATTGACTTGGACAGAATACTCATGCTACAGTTTTCAGAGTTGTTTTTGTGAAAACCTTTAAAGACCAGGGATCCTTTCTGTCCGTCTCACAGCTGATATTCTGTGGGAACAGCTCTGCAACATGGAGCCCTAAGAAAATGCACTGAAGTCTGAAGTTGTAATGTGACTGCGTGAATGTTCAAAGGACATAAATAGCTTAGCAAAACAGCGTAGATGTGTTTTCTTTAGTGTCTGACAAACATATCAAAGTTCTTCAGGGACAGTAACATTAATGTGCATCATTCCTAACTGTGACTCCTACTTTGGTGTGACACTATTTTCTTGTTCCCACCTTAGCGGCCTACATCAGTGACTACATCAGTCCTGTCGTGTATGATGGTGAGAGCGATGGCGGGATCAAGGTGCCCTCTCCCGACCCCCTCTATGACGGTATCCACAGCGACTACGGTGCCCCCGACTCGGAGTCTCCGGACAGTCCGGGCTCAGAAATCACAGACGGCTACATCAACGGCGACGCCGCGGTCAGCGAGGGATACACAGTCGACGCCTTCTTCATCACCGACGGCCGTTCGAGAAGGAAAGCCCTCGGTAGCCCCAGGAGCGTCCAGAGGCACACCTGCAACGAGTGTGGCAAGACCTACGCCACGTCTTCCAACCTGAGCCGGCACAAACAGACGCACCGCTCACTTGACAGCAAGCTGGCAAAGAAGTGCCCCACCTGCGGGAAGGTGTACGTGTCCATGCCCGCCATGGCAATGCACCTGCTCACTCATGACCTCAAGCACAAGTGCGACGTGTGCGGGAAGGCGTTCAGCCGGCCGTGGCTCCTGCAGGGCCACATGCGCTCCCACACCGGCGAGAAACCGTTCGGGTGCGCCCACTGCGGGAAGGCCTTCGCGGACCGCTCAAACCTGCGCGCCCACATGCAGACGCATTCGGCCTTCAAGCACTTCAAATGCAAACGCTGCAACAAGACCTTCGCGCTCAAGAGCTATCTGAACAAGCACTACGAATCTGCCTGCTTCAAAGGCCCCTTCTCCCCTCTCGGCCCATTAGACGCATGACAACCTACAAAGAGATCAAATGAGGGACAAAACCGCAGACACAAATTACCATTATCCTTAAAGACTAAACTGCAGACGGTATATTTTTGGTCAGAATGCGACCTTGCTTTCCCTCCTTCTACCTCCCTTACCTGCCCACTCCCGTCCCCACCTCCTCTCCCTTGGAGCCTGTCCACAATGACGAATACGATGAAGATAGCACAATTTTTCTCCTTGAGATTTTCCCACTTAAGGATTTAACTGATCGACGCATGCACTTCCTTGAAATCACGTCACCTCCTTTTTCTCTGTCTGTTCAGGGCAGAGACACTGATATTACTGCAGCTTCCTCCTGGCATCTAGATATAATATGACTACATATATTTTGGAACATTGATGATGATAATGATGAGAATAATGACAATAGCAAACATATAGCTACTAGTTTTCTCCATGCACTGAAATGCAGTGAAAGTGTTTTTTTGTTGTTGTTTTTTTCATTCCGATTCTGCTTTTTGGGGGAATAGTACTAATAAGAATATTAATAATAATGAGAATAATATTAATAATGCTCTGCTGCACCAAGTGACCATAATCTCTCCACCTCTGAGGTAAAAAAAAAACTATTTATTTATTTATTTATTTATTTATTTATTTATTTATTTATTTATTTATTTAAGCAATGTTTCTTTTTATTATGTGTTGTATATTTCTACTTGATTTGACGACAACAGATGCTGTTTATTTGCACTTTAAGTTCTGGATATGTCTTTTTACCACTACAGGCCAAAGCATATGTCACTTTTTTTGCATACGATTTTTTTCTATTATATTGTTTACCTTCTTTTTTTTATTAACATTACTGCATGCAAAAACAAAAAAAAGAAAAATAACGAAACCTATGCCAACCACATAAAAAAAAAAGCTTATGAATTTTTGCCAAAATTCCTATAGATAGAACCCGAGGGCAATATTTTTTCTCTTGGAGCCTCCATAGGACTCGTAAAAGCAATAATCACCTAATGCATGGAATTTTATGATGAAGTTATGAAGTATTACCTACTACTGTATAGCAGTTTGAAGAATCAGGTATGTTTTACTTCACCTATAGTCATAAACTGAAAAATACTAACATTGCAGACATCAGGGATCATGCCAATGTAGTGTTAGAGTGATGAAAAGAAAAGTCCCGTTTTTCCTTTCTTGTTATGCACTGCCTGCCTCTTAGTGAGTAGAACTAATGTAGGATTTAGGCTTTGAGAGGCTGGGATCAGCTGTCTGCTGGGTGTGGGGCCTATTGCAGGATAACTGCTGTGCGGTTGTGACATGCCTGGCAACTTTCTGCATCATCCAGTCAACGGATGGACAGGTGCATTCCGAAAAGCTGGATATCATGGAAAAGTATGTTTATTTCAGTAATTTGATTCAGAAAGGGAAACTTGTATATGATAGGGATTCGCTACACACTGGGTGATGTGCTTCAAGCATCCATTTCTGTTAATGTGCCGAGCTCATGAAAAGTCAAAGTATTGTTTCTCGGAAATCTACACAGATAAGACTGCTGACTGAAAGCAGACAGTCTTGACATTGTCCGGAAAAAGTTTAAGTGATTGAAGGTCATTGCTTAAAAAGTATGCTGTTCACAAAGTGCTTAATCCAGGCATGGTGATGGGATGTTAAGTGGAAGGAAAAAGTGTGGTAGAAAAGAAAAGCCCAAGCAACAGGGTGATGTAAAACTTTTAAAGTATTGTTACACAAATTCCATTCATGAGTGTCAGAGAGTTTCGCAGAGTGTGAACTACGAGTACAGCTTTTGTATCAAGAGATATTTCACTCTCCTGTTTCTGTAGGCAGTCACTCCCATCACTCTGTAGGCCACAGCACAATATTTCTGTATTCAAATACAATTTTTTTATTGTTGCTATGCAATAGTAACATAAAATTTTTCTGGAAATAACAATTTTGGGTTTTCATTAGCTGTAGTGACCAAAATCAGCCAAATTATATGAATCTGTTTCTCTTTTTTAAGCCCAAATTACTGAAATAAATCATCTTTTTTGCAATAGTCTAATTTACTGAGGCAGACTTATTAAATTTTGCTGTGATATTCAGCGGGAAGCCAAAAGGAATCACACTGAGTTTTTGCCATAAGATCTGCACAAACCCAAGCTGGGAGGCAACACGTAACTCTCAGCATGCCTTATTGGAAAAACCAAGGCAAAGTTTGGTGCATTGCTGAAGCTAGACTGAGGTCAACTCTGACTCCGATGCATTATTCAGTCATCTCCCCCTGAGCGCTTCCACAACATTAACTGTGCATTCTTCAACAACAGATGCAGGCTGCACTTTGACCGGCCAGTCTGATTACAGTTCACAGTTTCATGCTGCCGCTGCTGCATGGAACGGAGTTTGCATTGTTCTGCAGCAGGCCCCCCCGATCCACCCCTACCGGGCCACCCCAGAGGCTCACTTCATGAGTGATATACCTGCAGACAGGTTAACTTGAATCAGCTCTGACCCCATAAATCATTTAGTTTCTAATGTAGGTGGTCAACAGCAGTGATGCTGAACCCAGATCTCTGCAGCTCAGAAACCTTTTTTTTTTTTCCTTCAGATTCATGGTGCTTCCCATGAGACAGACTGAGCACAGACGTGCGTTTTTAGATCGTACTTATGTGAATCCGTGACACTATACAGTTTGTGCATATTGTAAGCTTGAGCAGAAACATTCAGAAATGTGTTAACAAGTGCATCCATATGCATGCAAGCACACAGTGCCTAATTATAAGCCATTTGGAATAACAAATCCGTCTGCAGCTACGTTTAGCTATGTGGATCTCTGAGCTTTGATAATTACACTGCTTCCTGAGGACTAATGCTGTTTGGAGATGTTTTTGACATAGGGCGTCTTAAAGATTACACAGAATAAGCTTAGTTTTCTTAACTTGTTATAAGAGTGAAAGAAGAAAAACCTCGCATAAATTGTGATGCGTCTGCAAAGATGTTCTGAAGGCAAAAAGCCTAAATCAGAAGTGTCAGGAGTGCGAGAAGATAACATCTCACACTTCTGACTTCTTTATCTTCTACAATAACGGCTGAAAAAAAGTGTTGAGATCTTGGTGAAAGAGAAAACTTTTTTTTTATTATTATTTCTTCTAAAATAAGAACATGAACCAGCCAGTCATGGTCTTGATCTGGACTTCAGTCATCTAAAATTCATCAAATCATTGATCGTAGATCACCAACTTTTTGAAGCCCATTTTGGATATTTTTGTTGTTGTTGATTTTTTCAGTTTGTAATTTAGAACAGCTTTTATGTACAATACAGACAACCTTTTAAATTTTGCTTCAGCATCACAGATGATTAAAATGTTTTTATAGCAAAAGTTGTACAAACAAAACAAAAAATGCAGTCTTTATATTTCTTAGTTTAACTCAAAGGTCTAGAGATGTAATAATCAGGACTTCTAACAGCCATAGCAACCTTTACTGCAGCAACCGAGTGCATGTGATGATGCTCCGACTGTTTCCCGTCTTAATGTCTCAAAGTGTTGGTTGATAGACTTTGCACTCTATTCTGTCTTCTGGGTGTTTGGCTGAAACTGTCATGAGGCTTTTCAGTGGTTTTAAAGCAGAAGGAATACTTTATGAAGTCTGCCTGCTTGAGTCTGTCTCCTGGTGAGCTCCTGATCTGGCCTCTTTAAGTACTTCCATTGTAGTCATCTCCACCTTTAAAGAAAGTAGCACAATGAAACTAACTAGAAATCAGGTAGAGAAGAATTATATAAAAAAATAAAAACTTGTACTAGCTTGACCTCTCTTCTTCTTCTTCTTCTTCTTCTTTTGTATTTCCAAGTTAAAGAATGATGATAGCCTAAATAATCATTTATTGCAGGAGGGTTTGTAAAGAATCCTTTGGATTGAGACGTTTTTACTGCTGTATAGCGATATCTGACTTACCTTAACGCAGGAGGGTTGGATCTCTGTTCCAGAGTGAGAATCTCCTGTGAGTTTTTTTTTTTTGTTTGTTTTGTTTAGTTTGTTTTTTTTTTTGAGCCAGTATTCAGACAATGTAAGCACAATGATCACAAAGCATTTTGTGGCACTTCATAATAAAGAATAATCTTAATCAACCAAGGATATTATGTTGTAGCTCTGTGTTTTTGTCTTTAGGTTCAAGTTCTCTTTCGAGTCATTGTAAATGCTCGGCACAGTGCCGCACTCTTGGGGGAATATTATAGGTTGTCTCTGGTGTCTAAGTAGCTTTTAAGGCAATTCATACCGATGTGCAAAGTTTTCTTTCCTAGTCAGAGGAGTGCTTAGTTCATTTACACAGAAGAAAAACACTTGACTCTGAGCTAAACAGCTCTTAGTTTGCATTAGCTTTGTCAATATTGTATGTTTAAAGAGGCGCTGAGCTGACATTAATTCACAGCAAGCTTGTTAGCATTTTTTAAGCTGCCTCTACTGTTAAATACTGCAGTTTGATAATGCCTTAAAAGGTGTTTAAAGAGTGGTTTGGAAAAGGGCATGGTTAGAGCTCCTGCTTCAAGTGCATTTCCATTGGTTTAAGTGCAGAGAAACTTTCTCGATCAGCTCAGAAAGCGTATAAAATTGCATTTTCCCTCCGACTGCAATTAGAAACACTTGTTCATTTGCTTCCCACAGCAAAGTGATAGTGTGGTGTAAATATCTCATGGCATATTTGTAATGTGAAGATGAAAAGGAAGAGTTTAGAAAATGTTTCATGTTAAACACATTCATTTTTTTGTTTTTTTTACTGCATTCTACTTTCTTAAGCTCTTGTCACATTGTGTGTTTTATCTTGCCGTGTATTTTGACAAATCCAGCGACGCGCTTATATGGGTGAAATAAGGTTGTATTGGCCCAATAGGTAGACTTTTATTTGGGAGCTCACTTCTGGTTGCGCTCTGTCTCGATAACTTTTACAGTTTTTTGCCTTCTGGGATTGCCGCAATCGACTTTGACGTCTTAACCAGTAAATTGTTAAAGAAATAGTTCAAACTGTTTAAAAGGAGGTCCTCTTCAAATCTACGAGCAGTTAATGTTTTATCGACTCCCTTGGGGTGAGCGTGTATAAATTTATTCAATTTTCCTGCAGCTAACCGTTAATAAAAGCAGCGCCAAGAGCATGAAGGTGGACATGAAGGTAGACACGTAATGAAGTATTAAACCACTGTCACGGTTGTGTTCGGTCTTTATGATGACCGTATTTCACAAGCAAAGCTACGACATTTCAAATCTTCAAGTTGCCCGCTAGAGAAAATGCCTACGTTGCATAAACAACAGTTCATCTTTTGTTTTTCCTTAAGCGCAGGTGGTGACACTACGGTGGACTGCAGGGCTGTTACTGAGAACTACAGCACAGCTGTCCCTGACAGGAAGCTAGATAAGCAGTTAAAAAAAAAATGTTTCTCTAACGATTTAAAAAATATGGGAATAATACAATGCCACTTCGTGTTTAGCAGAAGATGGAGGTCACATTCTACTCATGACCTATAGAAACCTTTTACTCTTGGGAAAAATATCAGAGTAAATGTCGGGAGTGGGAAATTGACCTGGATTTCAGTAGATTTTGCACTGATAGCAGTAATATTTAGCTGACAATCTAAAATGAATAGAGGTGAGAGCATTTTCACCAAAGCTACAAGTTAAGTAATGGAAACAACTAAAATTCAACTCACTCACCGTGAGCATTGAAACCGAACAGTTTTACATGTGTGAATAGAAACACTTGACGATGGTACGTACTGTGTGCAGCAAAATGCTGAATTTACAATCATCCCTCTTCTCTAAATGCTGCTCTCTCATTTCCTGCAGCATGCAACTCATCCTTTAGTAAAGCTGCAGTTCAGCCTTCTCCCCATAAGCATTCGCACTCCAAATCTATTTTTGCTTTTCCAACATCTGTGGCATCCACTGCAATAAACTATGTACAGTATCAACACTAAGCTACCTGTGCAGCTTCAACAAAGAAAGAATGCAGCCCCTGGCAGCTTTATGAAGTACAGTGTATTTGCCAACCCTTGACAGAATATTGGTTTCACAGTAGCTGCATGAAGTCAGAACAACAACTGCCTACACCCATGAATCACCTTCTTCTCTCTCACTCCTGTCTTCAAGCATCTCCTCTCCTCATATTTTTCCCCTCATCATTTCCCCTCCCCTTTTGTCTTCTCTCGGATATTTTTTTTTTTTTTTTCCCCCCTCTCGTCCAACCACCTCTTCTTTTTCCTCTCCAGCAGAGTCAAACCAGGCCATCGGGCCTTTGAGGACCTGAAAGTCATTTAACTCCTGGTAGATAATAAGTCTTAGAATATAGCTCTTCTCAGATAATAAGCTTTATCACTTGATTGCTCTGCACGCTCCCTACTGTCTTTAGATTCATGTCCAGGGACCTACTTGAGCGGATCGCGGTCTTTCTTTCCTGGCAAGTCAAATGAACGGGTGTGTGTGCACGCATCATTCAGGGCGCGCGCACGCGTGCGGATGTGTCGTAGGAGGGAACGAGCAAGTGCTGAGGATGCAAAATGAAATTAAAATACCAAAAGGTCAGGTGTGTATGGAGCAGATGTCCGATTAGTGTGGAAAGTTCATCTGTTGGGGGCTGAAAGTTTGTGACTTTAACCTCTTTACTTTATCTCAGTTTGAATTTAACCAAATATGAATACCTCCAAATGTGAATTCCCCTCCTTCCTTCAATGTTTCACCCCCGTTTTGCTTCACTGTTCCTGCTTTGCTTCTCGTGTTTCCTGACATTCTCTCAGCTCCATCTTTCTTTCCTTAAAGCAGTGAACTCTCAGGTTTTCTTTTGCTCATCATGCTAATAAAGATTGTTGTCCTTTTATGAAACTGTGCAAGAGCAAAATGAAACTGCTGACTGTTTGGCTTCACTTGTGCAGTAAGACACAAACGGATTCAGAGCAAAAGATGATAAAACATTTTAATCTTACTAAGTTAAATGGAGGAAAGTCTGAATCTTTATGTAGCCAAACAATCAAGATCAGCCGCTCCGTGAGATAGACTTTCCTTCAGAACTGAGCAGAATCAAATTGGGTGTCATAGTGTAACATTTTATCAAGAGGAAGCTGCTTGTTCTTATGCTGCTGGTTATGGTTTTCTTTGAAGACTGACACGTCATCATCTCTTCTCCCCTTATCTTTTCCTCTGTCTCCTTCTATACTTTTTTTTTTTTTTTTTTTTACATTTGATGAAATATCAATGCTATAACTATTATTAATAGTAGGTAGCAGGCAAGAGGCAGTGTCCATTCTGGACAGATCACCACTTCATCAACAGGCCACACAGACACACACTGGTCAAACAATGTATGCACACATGCACACATCAGGACTGATAAAAAAATAAACAATTGTGTTTTTGGACCATGGGAGGAAACCCAAACAGAACCCACACATCCACAGGGAGAACATGAAGAAACTCTGTGCAGAAAGCGTCTGTGCCCCAGGCTGGGATCTGACGGCAGAGCCTTTTTGCTGCATGGAAACACTGGCACCAATTAGCATAGGCTCATCTATCTAATATATCCAAATAATAAGGAAGACATTTTGAAATAATAATAAAAAAGAAATATTATATTTGAAAAATCGAATAACTGTTCCGATTTTTCAACAAAATTGGAAACCCCCACCCCCCAAAAGTTTTCCAGTTGTATTTGCTATAGATGAGGTATGACAGTTAATATGCCACTTCACTAAAGTGATGAAGATACATACCTTTACAATAATACAATACATTTACTAGCATGGTTTATTGTGTACAGATTAAGAAATCAAGCAGGACTGAAATAAGACTTTTGTTTTAACTGTAAGGTATTGCTTAGTCAACAGATTAAAGAAAACAAACACTAAAATGTACACAGCTCTCTCCACATCTTATGGCTACACACTGGCAAAAATGCATGAGAAAAATGGGTTTTATTCATATCTGACTCCTTAAAAGACAATATTAATGCATTTCTCAAAACATCGTCTATTTTTTTACCCTCCTTATCAGTCTCAATTTGCATAGAGAGGAAATAAACTTGGCTCTATGTCCAACCTTGTTTCTCATCATTTTAAGCTGCGTTAAACTCTTTGAATTATTTCAGATGTTTTAAGCGAAGCGACATATGGTAACACTTTATTTGAAGGGGGGTGAATAAGGCTGACATGACACTGTCATAAACATGACATAACACCTGTCATGAACATGAATAAGCCTTCATGAATATTTATGACTGTTGTCATAAAGCGTCATTCGGTAATTTATGACACTTTTAATACAAAGTTGACATTATTCAAAATGTCTTTGTTATGACAACTTGACATGAACCAAGAAATCATTACTGATATAAATTTGTTATAAAAGTATTACTGATTGCACTTTAAAAATTCGGTAACTTTATGTTATTAAAGGTAAAGTTTAAACAGTAATGATTTCTTAGTTAATGTCAAGTTGTCATAACAAAGACATTTTGAATAATGTCAACTTTGTATTAAAAGTGTCATAATTTACCGAATGACACTTTATGACAACAGTCATAAATATTCATGAAGGCTTATTCATGTTCATGACTGGTGTTATGTCATGTTTATGACAGTGTCATGTCAGTCTTATTCACCCCCTCTTCAAATAAAGTGTTACCCGACATATTTCTCGCCATTTCTTCATTTGTGAATATCAACTCACATCTGTCTTATCGCAACGGCATTGAACTTTTCCTCATAATCTGAAGTCAATTATTACTAATTTGATGTTCAACTGACTCAAACCACAAACTGCTTTATCAAGAGCTACCAACCTGCACTGCATCACTCACTGACCTGGTTGGATTTTTCTCAATGCTTCAGTGTAATATTATGCATCTAAAATGATAGATGAGTTTATTTGAAGGCTTTTTACTTATCTATACCAGGGGCACCAATAAACGCAGAGGGGACTGTAATTCTTAGCAGAAATTGTATTGAATATAAATAATATTGGAGTGCAATTTCAGATTAAAAAACCCTGATATGCAACACTGTCTGAGAAACAGGGCAGGTCGACTGTTGTACTTTCCAGCACTTCTGTACGCTGCCACAGAGTGAGCGGTAAAACCTCTGCATCGGTGTGGCTACATCCTCCCCACAGCCACTCCAGACATGATGCATGACGTTGAGAGCAAAGCAGCGTAGGACAGGGTTGTGAATGTTCTCACCACTTCCCAGGCTGTTTGTAGAAACGTCAGCTGTCATCAGAAACATCAGCAAGGAGACAAGTGCTGTTCACAGCTGCGGTAGGTGGAGGTGCGGAGTGAGGAGAGAAATATTGGTCCTCAGCGTGGCCCGCTCTGCTCGTCACCGTGTCGCTAATGAAAGTCAGATGAGAATGTATTTCAACGAAAACTGCTACTTCATTGATTCACTTTCTGAACAAGGAGTAAATATGAAGGTTTATGTTTCAAAGAGATTGTGTTAATGCACAATAAAAAAACCGTCAAAGAGGATTAGCAACAGCCGAATTATCTATTCCTAAGAATAAGAGGCATTAAAAAACAGTGTAAAAAAAAAATCACCATCTCTCACCATAGAAATAGAAGCCATATATGCATCTACATAAACACCAACATATGCATGTCAAAATACATTTTGCAGTTAGTTTGTTATGTCTGCCATCAAGATGAAAAGCAGTATGTTGAACAAATGTGCAGAGTAGCTTAAAGAGCTGCAAGCACGTTTGTAACGTGAAGAAACGTTGTCTTCATCATAATTTGGCTAAGAGTGACTTTTTTCACCTGCAGCAGATGATTCAGTGATTGAGACGTAAATGTCCAGAAATCTGGCACAGGACACCAAAAATATCAGATTACTGATGCAAAACATAAATGTCCACAACGATCAAAAGACTTAATTTGTCATCGAGAATAAAATGTGTTTTTAGTTGCTGCAACACAGCAGGAGATAAAAGAGAAGAAGAAATAAAATACAGTAGGTGCCCCAAATATAAGCATAAGTTGTACTGTAAGTTCTAATTTAAAACTTACTCAATCGTTTTGTTTTTTTTTTTTCATTTACATACAAAACATGTTTAACCAAAATGTACTAGACGCACCACTGACTATGCATAAAATACTTTTTCTTTTTTTGTTACATAAAAAGATCCATCTCTACTGTAGTATAGTTGACACCACACCCTCTGTTACATGTTGCTCACAAGTTTTTTTTCTCTAATATGATCATTCAGATAAATTGTATTATATTTAATTCAAAAATATATTTGAAAGACGTCTCACAAAAACTGAGCCATTTCTATTTCTAATAGTTTGCAAATGAGATGCAAGTGGTACAGATTAGTTCTTCAGACTTTTGAAGTGACACCTCCAGGAGGTCAATAATTCAGTCAAAAGGATCAGATCCACTTCTCCTGTAAAGATGTGGTGGTGATGAAGGTTTTTAAACTCTAACATTTACTTCATTTTCTTTCTTTTTTTTTTTTTTTTTTTTCTTTCTTTTTTTGGTTGGTGTTCCACTGGCTTTTTCCCGCACTCACTACGCTTAGTCTTTTAAATAGTGCCACCAAAGATAAAACTTAAAGAATCCTTGGATTTGTTGAACTTTGTTTGTAGTTTATGACTCTGCACCGGTGCTTCAGAAGTTTTTTTTCTGTCTCCTTCGACTCAGTCAGTAAGGAAAAAATAGCTACTCAAGCTGATTCCAATTCATCTCACAGTTTCTACGTGTTGACTGGAGTAATTTCTTTCAGCTTCTGGATAATTCTTGCTCAGAAGGAAGAACTGCTAGAAAGGCAATTTATGAAATACATTTGACTGTATTTTATTACAACTCGTTTTGAAATGTACAGCATATCTGTCACACCTTTCAAAGTCCCTTGTTTGGTGCTAAACCACAAATGGACAAATTTATGATATAAGAGAAGAAGTGACCTTTGAGAGATTTTATTTATTTTTATTATTGAAGCCCTTGTAGTGCAGTTGTCATCTTGTAGATTTTGTGCTCCCCTGTGCATGGCTTTGATTTGCGTTACTGATTTCTTTGCATCTTCACCAACACCACATTGAAATCTGTGGCTCAGTTCAGGTGAATATTTTTGGGGTTTACGACTTGACCTTTTTATCTGTCAGCAGCAAACACCGAAAGTCTTTTGCCTCACCTCAAATTTACCCACTTAAACTGCAACTGTTCTAACTTCCTGTAGTAGGTAAGCTGTGCAGCAATGCTAACGCTAGCTTCTAGAAACAGGGAAACGTATGGGAAGATTAAGTTTCAGCTGTCTTGTAACAAGAAGCATAGGAACAAACCTGTAAAAAAGCCACTTTCCCAGCGCTGCAAAAAGAAATGAATATTCCCAGGAGAGTCAAATAAATACTCATAGAGAGCAATCCGTCATGTAGGAGCGTGCAGTGGTGGAGGTTGTAGTCTCTGTAAACAGTGTGGGCATGCACCAAAATGATAGTGAGTCTAAGGCTGCCACATGATGCAGCCTACAAGCATGAATTTCACCAGTTGTTGCTGTAGCTGATGAGCTGCTGCTGAGGCATAAATGAAGCAGCTAATGCTGATGCAACCGAGCAGTCTGAACTCAACACTCCATCGGTAATGAAGTGCTAACGACAACTCTATAATGTCGAAACCACACATGGACGCACCCACACACACACACACACACACACACAATCACCGAACATAGTAGAAATTATTCAGCGCATCTTTAAAAAATTTATGGGCGTCTTTATTTGACTTGGATTCTGGATGAGAGCATGGGCCTGCCTCGGAGCTCTGTAGTTAAGCAAATACTCCCTCGGAGAGCGCAAGAGAGGCAGAGGAACGGGCGAAGGAAAACAAGAAAGGAGAAGAGATGGAGAGAAGGAAATGAGACACAAGGAAACGGAGAGAGACGGAAAGCCGAGACGGGGAGGGAGAAGCACGGAAAGGATGGAGGGATGGAGGTAGCTCAGGGAGCAGAGGAGGGAGACGTGACCCAGATTGGGAGCCTAACAGCAGCAGCAGCTGAGTGAGCCGGTGAATCTTTAATAGCGGAAACCACTCGCACGCTAACACACACACAAACACACGCACGCACACACCCACACACACACACACACACGCACACACTGTTGACTGTGACTCTTGTTGCTGGAGTTAAACTCAAGCCTGTTGAATCACTTTATGTATGAAGAACAAAAATGGAGACCATGCAGTCGTGCAGTGGTTGAACTGGTGGTACTGGCAAGAACATGAGCTCTACTACACAGGTGTGTATTGTGAAAATTGTTCATCCAGTAACTGCTCCACTAATGTGAAAAAAATTATAAATATATAATAAAACAAAATGTTTCTTGAGTGTTTTGTGTTTTGGTGGAAAAGCCACAACATCCAGGATCTCCCTCAAAGTATCGTCACTGTAAAGATAAAATTATTTAATTCGTAAATATTCTTATATTGGTTTTGGTACTTTGAAGGCTCTCCATTTGGGTTACGTGATGCTGAAAGGTTTGATTTTCATGACGTCAGTCTTTTCATTCGAGTGTTCTCCAATCACTTCTTTTCCCTTGTGTGTTTTAGTGTTCAAGCCATTCCTTTCATTCGTTTTTCTTAGTTAATCAGTCCTCTGGTGCTTTCCCACTCCTGATTTGTCATTCAGTAATAATCCTCCCAGTTTTTAAAAGTCCAGGCCACTTTAGTTAGTGTCAGGTTCATCTGTTATGCTCATGTTTATCTGTGGCTTGGGCTTTGGATTTTCTCCCTGCCATATTTCCACATATTGCAATTCTTTTCAGCCTCCATTTAAGTAATTGTCAAGTTTTTTTTTTATCTGGTACAAAAGGTTCAGTCTGTTTTGCTGCTGCAGAGTTTCTGCAGTCAAAGAACAGGAAATGAGCATCCAATGGACCAGAAAGGCCAGCAGCTACTCTAAACTTGGCTCAGTCACAGGTTACTGATCGCTGTTGAGCTGAGATTTTTTTTATTTTTTTATTTGTATGTGCGTCTGTGCTTCAAACTTTTCTTAGTAAAGACATGTGCAGAAGTGTTAAAACCTGCAATGCAGCATTTACTAAAAGCACATAATTCATAAAGTTTGTGTTATTTTTTCTCTTTCTTTTTGCTTAACTTATTAGTCGTTGATACAGGCAAGGAAGGAAGTTAGTGATACACCACTATTTTTAAATCTCTGTTTTTGTTTCCTGTGATGTTAAAAGCCACCCATTCCTCATAATACCGGCCCATATGTGTGTGTGGCACAGCTTGGACTTCGAAGGGGACCAAGTTCCTCACTTGGTTTGGTAGTTAAGGAAGTGTGAAGCCATTGAAGGTCAAGTGAGTGGATCAGGGACTGGGAGGGCAGAGCATTTTCTCGTTTTCAGTGGCCAATCTCGAAGCCCCAAACACCGTGGTTAAATCAGAAGTCTCTGAATCCCTCGCTTCCTTCGCACTGTTCCTTTGTCTCTGTGCGTTTGCCTTGTTTCAGAAGTCACCTCTCTTGTTTATGATTTCTGCTCAAGTGAGTCACCCATCTGTATCTGTGAATGTGGTCGTGTGTGTGTGTGTGTGTGTGTGCATGCATCAGGCTGCTATTTCAGCACTTTCTAGCACTATCGATTCAAACCAGCCTGCAGGGGAAAAACCTGGCCCCTTACAGCCAGCCACAGAGAGACACGAAAACACTAGACCTGACACACACTCGTACTGTTATGCATTACAGAGACACAAATGGAAACATAGGCTCACACTCACAGTCATCCACACACTCCTATTATACAAATAACATGTAGATATCAGGTTTATGACCTTACTGTACTGTGAAGGAGACATGACCACACTGACTTCCAGCGTAACAACCTGTAGTCGCATAACCAGAATCAATTAATGATGCTTCCTCATAGACAAGGGGCGCCTACAGTAGTCCGCAGTAGGCTGAGGTCTTGATTTTGACTAAATATGTTTTCAGTTTAACAGAAAATGAAGTGAAGAATCAGTTAAAATGGAAATCTAGTCAACACGTTTCACAAGACGCTTGGCAGGTACGATATTCCGGGCATTTCTGGCATAGCTTGCCTCATTACGTAATCACAGACTGACTTTATGATGCGCATGAGGGCTGTGCCATCTGGACTCAATGCTCTTCTTGCTGCTGGCGATAATGATTTGAAGATTTGTTTGAGGATTAAAGCGCATTAAATTTACGACCAGTTACACTCCTCCTTGATGATCTTGCAAATTAGAGATGCACCGACTGGAGATTCAAATTGCCTGATTTTCAGCATGATCCAGTGATCACCAGGTCAAAAACTTTAAAAATAATGTATTTTTTTTATGTTTCCTGCCTTAATAAGGCCACAGGAAACGTGTCTGCAGTCCCATTTAGACTCCAAGAGAGAGAGAGAGCAAGACCTAAAGCAGATAACAGGGAAGCTAACTAGAGTACAGCAACATCGCTTCTATTTACGCTTTTGAGCTTGGATGTTTGGAAATCCTAGTCAAGGTTAAATTAAAGTTTGTCTATTTGAAACACACAGGGATGTTGGTTTTATAATGCTTTCTCAGCTAACCACTAATAAAGATCCTTGAGATGGTGCTATATAACTTCATTATAATTTAGTAAACAGTCTGACTCAATAGCTTTAGGAAAACTAATGAATTTAAATTAAGAAAAAGAATTAGTAGTGAAAAAATGCATGTGGATAAAAATAAACATTTCCACAACTACTCACATAATACTGCCCTTGATACTAACATAAAAATGTCAACTCACAGTAGAAAGGCACGTTGCCGTTATCCCATTATGTGCTAAGAAATCGGTTTTGACTACATTCGCTGTTGGCTGATCAAAGTTATGAGAAATCAATAATCGGAAATCAGCCACAAATTTCTGATCGGTTCATTACTGCCAGTCCACACGTAGAAAATGTTATTGAAAGCGTTTGAGTACTGTATGTACGTGACCTTCAGTTTCAGTTCTATAGGCTCTTCAGTGAGCAGAAAGACTTACAGCAGAGGACTGATGACTAATGCTGCTCTAAAGCCTCCGATGTGTGTGTGTGTGTGTGTGTGTGTGTGTGTGTGTGTGTGTGTGTGTGTGTGTGTGTGTGTGTGTGTGAGTCTAAGTGAGAGACAAACAGAGAGTGAAATTGAATATGTTAACATGTGTCAGTTTTCAAGGTTAAGCTATTTTTGTGTGTCTGTTTACATATACACACACGTGATGGCTTGTAGCAGCATGTGTAGTTATTTGCATCTGTTAATAGGAAAGGTATGAAATGTGTGTGTTTGGTGTGTAGTTTGCCAAATGATGTCTGTTCAAGAAAATCGGTGTTTGTGTAACGAGCCTAAATGATGAGTGAGATGCGAGTGTGGTTTTCCTCGCAGCCAAGGTCGTCAACGTGAATGAACGAACGCACGCAGAGATCCGGGGGACCCCTCTCCTGGTTACCTGCTCAAAGCGGGAGAACATTTGTAATTGTGCCTATATGCTTACTCTCACAATGACAAACTCAGCTTCCGGGGTTTTTAATAAAGGATACACAGCAAGTGAGGGTCAAACCGACGGAGCCACATCACGAACTCCTGTAGTGTCGTACTCCTCCGCTTGCTGACCTCAGCTGAAAATAGAACCAGGAAGTAGCTATTTCAGGATCTCATTTCCAGTCACACCGGGGGGAAACCATAATTAGCACAACATCGCGGTTTCTTTGACTGCCCCCCATGGATCCTCAATTATGTACCGAGGCTTTGAACGTTCGCACTACTGCAGCTGTCTGGATTCCCTCTTTGGAAACACTTTGACATGGTGACAGTAGTGACAGTAACTAACACAAATTCTTAATGTATAATGTATTTGTGGCACATCCTTTGATAAACAAAAGTTTTTGTTTTTTTTTACTTTTCTGACCAGATGAGTTTTGGAGTCTTTTTCTTTAACCAATAGTTCATCCTCTGAAATGTCTCCAGGAAAAAAAAAAAAAAAGTGTTTTATTTGCATAATCACTCATTGTTACTGTCTCACAATTATTGTTTTGGGATTAGAGCTGCAATATTGTGAGTCTCAGCGTCTGACTCACATAATCAGTCTGATTTTATGATGTGCTGAAGGACCAAATCATCTGGACTCCATGTCTCCTGCTGCCCAAGATCATTTGGAGGCTCGTGGAGGTCGACGTGTTTTACTGTTGCAGAAAACTTCACCTACTGAACGTGTTTTTGGAAAGTCTTATTGTGAAAGCAGAGGTTTGCATGTATACTGTCAATATGAATGTAGCTGCCACAGTGTTTAGATCACAATTATTGCTTGGTGGTAAAATAGTGAGAGAAATGAAAACAAACTGTTAAAGTTTAAAGTATTGTTAACATGTTCTGCATGGTGGAAAGTCACTTCTTGAGGTCATTTTTCCAACAGTTGAACAATTATTCAACAATTATGAATTTAAGGAATTAAATTCATATTTTAATTCAGTTATTTTATTAATTTAAAGAATTAAATTATGAATCTTTTTTTTTTTCAATTCATAATTTAAAGGGTTAATTTATTAATGTAATTATTTCAGCTCATGATTTGTGATCATGGCCAGTAAAACTACAATCAGAAGTGTTTAAAAAAAATACCTCAGTGGTGTCGCTCCAGCATTGTAATCCATATATCCTCTCATTTTTTTTCTGATTTGACATTTGGTAAAAATATAATCTAAAACTATTTAGATTCAAACTCGGTCTCAAAACTGCTAGATAATTGATTGTCTATGTAATTTGTGTCTTGTTTTAGTTTCCATTTCTGCTCTGCTAGTTCCTTCCTTCCTTGTACATTTCTCCTGCTTTTCTCTCTACTCTGTCCCAAAGGATTTACATCACTGTCATTGTATCATTTTATTTACCTTCTGTTCCCTCCGCTTTTCTCTTTTTCAATGATTTTTGTCTTGTGTCTTATTCTGTCTTTTTTTAAATGCCTGTTTTCTCAGCACTTGGCAGTGTTTCTGTCTTCTCTGCAGTCTGTGTGTATCTACAGCCTGTTTCAATACTTTCCTGTTGGCTCATCTTTCTGTACATTCAGACAAACAAAGCAATACTTTAGGTCCAATCGCAGAAAAATCGCTCTCCTCCAGATTAAAAAAAACAACAACAACCAGAGAGTGTTAGACAGGCTTTGAAGATACTCTGTGTAAACATTTCAAACTGCTGTTAGAAATATTTTACTCATATTGACATTCGATGCAAAGACGTCAATAATGAGACAAAACCCTTGACAGTCAACTCAATCCGTCAATCTCATAACCACGAATTAGAAAAGGCAGACTCGACACACAAAGTTGCAAATTAGACAATGTGTCTAAATTTATATAAAAATAAATAAATTATACATCCTGTCTGATGAAAATGCTACAAGAAACCAAAGCTTATTTTGACTCAGAAAAGTTGAATTAAGAAAATGTTGGGAGAGAAAAACACAGCCGCTAAGTTCCAACAATGTATCAGCTCAGTTCTGTCTTTTACAGCATCCAACCGGATCATTTCTGAAGCAAAAATTAACCCCCATTGGGCCAAGAGAAAAAAGAAAATAAATAATAAAATCGGTGCTCTCATGGGAGGGGAAAGTGCCACACAATGCATCGTATCGTCCTCTCCAACTAGTTCGCCACCAGGGGATGACACGAGGTCTTACATTTGGTACTGGAGGATGATTCTCCTCTTCTACGTCTGCCTGGAAAAGCGGAAGCTGTATGATGCTGTGGGCTGATGCGAATCCTCGTTTTCATGATGACGCTACCTTCCTGAAGTACGCTCCTTCAGCTGATGGTGCTGAACTTGTTTAACCAGAGAGAAGGCAAAGTTGTAAAGAAAAAGCGTTTGCATTTGCGTTTGCTTCTGTGCTGCAAATAGCAGGACACGTTCCTAAATATTCATCAACAGTTATGTACCAACATCTCTCATTGTTGCAAGAAGTAAAAATCCATGTTTATGCAAATGCCTCCGAGTTAGAGCATTCCCATTCCCCCAGAGTCGAGTTCATTTGCTAGTAAATGAAAACTTGCCGTATAATCTTTGCTCATAATGCACTGCTTTGGAAACTGATTTAACAGTCATTATAGGAGCATCAGTAAAATGCACAGCAGCATGTCCTGGACTAAAAGACTGGCTTGCAAATAAATGTCTGTTAATCTCTCTCTCTTTCTCTCTCAGTGTGTGTGTGTGTGTGTGTGTCAGCAGTCAAGTGCGAGTCTATATAGTGTTCTCTATAGCTGTGCTAAAACTGGTATATAGTTTTTTTTTTCCTGTAAAATGGGATCACAGTGTAAATGGCTGCTCGCTAATCTGAGCTTTAGCTCTTTTCATTAGTTTCATCCCCTGTCCTTGTCTTTCAATAAAGACACTTCAGGGTTTCTTTTTCTTAGAGAAAGCCTTATTCAAGTCACAAAGATGCACACACACACACACACACACACACACACACACACACACACACACACTCCTGTTTCTTGTTAATCTTTATTTAAAAAATTTAGACCAAGGGGTATAGCATTCAGATGCGTTTTCCACTGACACATTGCCATCCGAGACACATTGACATCACACGATATCTGGGTAATTGTTTTTTTTTTTTTTTTTCTAGTAAATGTGAGACAATCACAATCCCTTTCTTATTTCTCAGCCATTGGAAAGCCAAGGAGAAAATAGAAAGCCTAAATTCTGTTTTTGTTGTTGGATTGAGTTCTTTGCCAAACTGATTTTTTCCCCATGAGTGGGTGGAGAAATCCTGTGTTAAAACACTGGCAATCAATGTTTCAGGTTTCCCCATGTTATACAGGCATACAGCATACGTTATTATTTTGTTATTCATGTATATGTCCTTCTGTTTTACAAATAACTCTATAACACCTTTGGTTCATTAAAAAAAAAAAAAAAAAAATCATCTTTCTTTTGTTAAGCTCTAATCTTTGGTGGAGCAGTAAAGGTGCTGCAGATACCAGACTCTATTTTAAGACATTATTATTTCACACAACTTAAATTTGGAATAACTTTACAACAAAATCTGACCTTAAAGTATAAGATGGTCTGAAGCTTCCTGTATTGATACTGTATAAATCTGATTAATTTAGTCTAAAACCGAAAATACTTTGATTCTCGACTTTTTGTACTAGTATGGCTCCTCAGCTGATTTTAGTGAAACCCAAGAGAAATATTACTGTTTGTTTGTGAGGTAAATAAAAATGAACGAAGGATGATGCACTTTATGGACCTCTGAAGTACGAACATGGATCTAGTAATAAAATCAAGCGCAACATAACTCTCAGGTTCGAAAGACAGTTGGATTTACCAAGACACCAGGCTACTGATTCAAGCTAATAATGCAATTATCTATTTTTCTGTGATTGGTTAATGCTCTCCATGAACTTATCCTTAGCTTTTAGTGAAAGTGTTTTTGCCCTTTAGCTCGAGTCAAAGTTTGAAGAAAGTGAACCTTACACTCCTGTTCAGCACATGTGCAAAAAAAGCCCTGGTGAAAGGTTCAGTCACAGGGTAAACCTGTAGATTTTACCTCAGCAGCCACATCCCAGGTGAACAGGTGTTATCCCAGTGACCTGATCCCAGTAAACATTTTGATGCCTCGTTTATCCAGTAAACAACTACAACATGATGCCATCACCATGCTTCACAGCTGGTGTAGTGTACAGTGCTCAACCTTCACTGAGAGGAAAAATATTTTGGTTAAAATGATTGAAAGTTGGACAAAACCACATGAAAATAATCTAAAACATATCAAAAGTTACTTTGGAATGGAAAATGCAGTTTAACATTCAGCTTTTGGGGGGGAAGCTAAACCATAATCCCATTTTAAATCTGTGAACAATGCTTCAAACCTTTTTTTTTTTTTTTATGCAAGGGAACTAACCACTTAAACTTAATTGTGCAAAGAACTTTGGTCAAATATCCAACCAAAATACGTTTTTATATGTTAAGTAAAATGTGTGGGAGTCAAGGTGTAATCTGCTATGAGGCATTTCCAAATACTGATGGAGGACTGTGTTTGTGTGCGACTCTGAATGTATAATTCACACGTCCCAGGTTGTTTCACTGTTCACGTGGTAGATGCCCATCATGGGCGGACATAACGACATTAAACTTTGGAGTAGGACTGCCTGTAATTATAGCTCTTTGTGTCTAGACGTTATGTTGGTAACACGTGGGCTATTTAATGCCTCTCTTCCTTACATATCGATCCGCCCCATCCATTACTCTCAGTCCAAACAGGAAACAAAACTTCAAATCACTGTTGTCTGAAAAAGTTGATCGAAGCACATTGTACACATACGTGTCTAAGAACTAAAAGCAACAACCACCTCTGGATTTCCTGTTCAACTTTTCAGTTTTCACCTGTCATTTCTTTGAATATTAAACTTCCCTCAGACGGTTTTTTAAGATGCGAAGCAGAAGCGTAACTTCAGCTCCCACACTCGTTGTTACGTCTGCTCCCCTGCCTGTCTGTTTCCCTCTTTCTCCAGCTCCCTACATTTATCTAGTTTATCTTTCTAGCTACAGAAGTGCGGAGATCTTTCTTCCACTTCCCTTCCACCTCGCTGTCTCTGACGGCATCTCCGCTTTAGGACAGAGATAATTAATCTAAGATGCAACTCTGAGCCCCACTCCTTGTTTACATCTCCCGTGTGTGCTGTATGTGTGTGTGCGTGTGTACACCAATGTGTTTCAGTTGAGTGCATGTCACACATGTTTGGTGTGATGTAGTTTTGCAAACGTGTGTGCAGTTGCGTGTGTGTGTGTGTGTGCGAGAGAGAGAGAGAGCAAGAGACTTGCTAATTTGATTAACGAGTGTAAACAGTTAAGCTAACGGTAATGACTACCAAGCAGCCTGCTGCTGTAGCCAGTGGGCTTTATACTGATTACTATCATCATGAAGATAAACCCATGGAGCAAGGAGTGTGTGTGTCTGTGTGTGTAAACACAGCAAGCCAGTGGGCAGTGTGTGTCTCTCTGTGCTGTCTGATTGTATGTGTGTGCGAGCCGAGTGAGTGCTACGGGGCTGCATGAGTATGTGTGTGTGCTGAAGCCACTTTCTAATCTATTACAGCTCAAAGAGATCTTCAGCTGACAAACAAAAGCTGCCAATATTCTTGATACTGACTCATAATAGAAACACCCCACAAACAAATTGCCCACCTATGAGGCTCTCAGGACACCACACTCAATTTTGTTCAATGCTTTGACTGAAATCATGTTTCTCGCCATTTTAAGGTGTCTGATTATATTGCCAGTCAGACCGTATGAAGACTGAATGGTGTCTACTCTGTTGGAACAATCTATGTATGAGTAAAGGTCTTAAAGTGCTTCTCACATTTGTGTCCAATGTATTTTTGGGTTAGCTTTACCATAGAGGCTGAGTCAGTGGTATACAGTTTCGGCTGCAGCTTAATAGGTAACGATGGTGTCCTGATTTACTAATTGGATGCTCAGAAAAGAACGATAAGAGTAACTTTTTAGCATGAATTCAAGACGTTTCATATCCTTTGTCCGTCCAGTGACTTCCACTTATCCAAGATCAGGCCACAGAAGAATCAGGTCCAGAAGCGAAACCTGGAAACGACCACCTACAAGGAACGTTTAGAGCATTCACTGCTGATGAGCTTTAGGCAGACGGTGATTTCATTTTCCAGCAGTTCTTGGTACCGGCCCACCCTGCCAAAGGTACCGAAAGCTGGTTTAATGACCACAGCGTCGGTCATTTATGCTGCATCTTCTTCACAAAGAGTTCATGGAATATCGTTAATTTAGACTTTGGGTAGTCCTTAGCTGCTTTTTTTTTTTTTTTTTTTAATCAATTTGATCTTTCTTCCACTCCATGTTTAATTCAATTTAATTCAGCATCAATAACCTCCTTACACAGTTTATTCTGCAGTTGAGTCATATTCTAATATGTTTCACAGTGTGCCCCTCTCCTCCCCTCAGGGCTCTCTGCTCAGCACTCGGGTTTTCTCTGCACTCGATCACACATGTGCTCGCGCACACACTGCATGTTACAGGCACAAACGCAGTCATGAAAGCTCACGAGTGGAGACGCTAATAAACAGAACACACACGTATTAACATGCCTGCACTCAGAGACAGAAAGCAACTGGGAGCAGCTCTCTTGGCTTGCCTGGAGAGGCAGAAGCTTATTATGGAGCCTTATTGAAGGCTTCAAAGAGTTTAAATTAGGGTGGAGAGGAGGGATTAAGAGATGAGCGAGAGAAAAAGGAGGGGAACGAAAGAGGAAGAACTAGGAGGAGAAGTCGGAAGAAGGGGGGAAAAAGAAGAACGGTCAGAAGAGGATAAAGTGAGAAGAAGAGGATGGGGGGGAGAAGGTAGGGACGAAGAGGACGAAATGGAAGTCAAGGAGTTTGCAGTCTCTTGTTGCTCTTAAAGTAGACAACGCTTGAACTCGTTACAGTATGTTGTTTTTTTTCACTGCAGGGAGTTACAGAGCTCTCCAGGAAGGAAACTTAACATTGTCTGTCCTCTTTTATGATCAAATCAAAAAGGTTTCGCCATAGAAAATGAGAAGATCAATGGGTGAAACATTCTGTTCATGTCAAGAGACTAAAACAATCTTTGCAACCTTGATTAAATAAAGGAAAATTACTCCAGAACCCACAGAGAAGAACACACCAATAATTCACTCCATCACAAGTTAATAAGCAAATATTAATGTGTTTGTTCAGCAGGTTAGAGTTTTCCAACAGTTTTAATCTCTTCATAACTTCAAATGAATAAATGTACTTGATAAAAACTAACATTAATCACAGTCAATTTTTAAAAAAAAAACAGGCTGCTATATTTGATGTAGTCACAATTCTACCACCACAACATCTGCCCTCTACTTACTGGCATTGAGACTTCGGACTTTTCTTGTTGCATGGCCAGATTAATTTGGCTAAAGCCAAAGAAATGTTGCAGAATATGCATAGTGGCGGCCTGACCTTATATTAGATTGCTTGGAGCATCGCCGTCCATCTGTCAACATTATGAGGGTGTAAGCCCTGGCGTCAGCCCGTGCTTCAAATCCTCCACTGACAAAATCACACAGGTGCTCACATGGACACGATAACTGCTGTTCACAACTTATGCATGCGAGATATGCACCCACAAGAGCTGAAAGTCTGTGCAGAGTCAAAACTTTGGGAGAACTCTCGAGCTCATCGCACCGAACGAGGAGAGAGCTGGACTCTTAAAGCAACCCACAGAGCCCGTTGCAGACGGATTTTTGACGTTGTGGTTGGGTTTTGCGACATTATGAATGAATACCTAACCGACAAGCAATATTAACCCATTGTCTGCAGACAACGTCTCCAAGTTTTGCCTGTCTGAAACCAATAAAGGCTGCTGAGAAATGAGGTGCAGCAGAGGAAGGGTTTTGGAGTGGGTGGGAACAATTTAACCTGTGGAGAGGAGAAAACAGATCGTCAATGTGGCTAAACTTGGAGCAAAGAGGAAAGACCAAGATAAAAGAAAGACCAGAGAGGAGATGAGAGGAAAATAGAGAGGCAAAAAAAAAAGAGAGCAGTGAGGAGGCAGGCAGAGGAGAGGAGGAACAAACAGTGGGAATAGTGCGACTCAGAGGGACAGCAAAAGGCTGTCAAGGTCGCTAAACAAGTAGCAGAAACAAGGACCTGAAGGAATTGGCTGCAGTGCTGAACAGCAGTGACCTGTTAGTCATGGTCACATACACAAGCATACAGCAGAGGAGCGAATAACAAAAACGCAACGGCTGGCAAAACGGAGATGACAGAGATATTTTTAGTACAACTAAAGATATAGAAATGCACAGACGGTGAGTTTAAACGTCCATGCGGTTTGGCTGACACTGGATTGCGAGTTTAATTTAAAGGGGAGTCTAATATGCTCACTAATACGATCATGAAACAGTGTAAGGTTTCACATTTCAGGAAAAAGTTTTTGCTGAAAATATATTCCACATCAATGCCAAGAGACTAAAATTACATTAATGTGCTTATCCTCTTTCTCTCCTCAAAGCTAAACCAATTTGGGTCAACGCGGTTTGCCTAAAAACGTTATTGGTTTCGCCAAAAAAAAAAAAAAAAATGGGCCATCGAACACCAAACACTGCTGGGATACATAAATTCACGTACGAGAACATAACAGTCAGTATAAAAACCTGTCAGTTGGCAAAGAGATGAAGAGCAATGAAGGATGGTGTGTGTGTGTGTGTGTGTGTGTGTGTGTCCTGTGTGTCTCTGACTGCTGCGTAGCAGCCTCTGGGGAGAGCACCATGGCATAAAGCCTGTAACAGTGATTTCATTCATTTTGTTTCATTGTGTTTAACAGAGACGGGTCGCTTGCCTTCATAAAATCACTTTTTTGTCATCTGACAGCTGTGTTTGCGTGAAAACTGATTCAATCAGGGTTAATAAGTACACTAACCGTATTTGTGAAGACAACTCTCGGGAAAACAAACACAGCGCACTGCTGAAGCCACAGAATACGTTCACAGGGCCTGCACATTTATTCACAACAACAAAACCGAAGGACGATGAACTGGCAAATTAACAACTTCCTCATTTCCAAACATGCACATACAATGTCTCGCAAAAGTATTAATGTCCCTTGAATGTTTTCACGTTTTGTTATATCATAACCACAAACCTGAATAGATTTTATGGGATAGATCAACACCGAGCAGCTCTGCAGTAGAAAATGATCTGAGATGTAAATGTCATATTGGTACGGATGGCGTTCGTATTTCAGCATTGCTCATGGGATTCTAGATCCCACGTTTTACCATTTTTCGCTTCTTGTTCCAAAAAATGTACACTTAATTTATTTATTACTCAGGAAAAGTGACTATTTTTCTTGAATTGTTATGCTATATTTTATGCGTCATCTATTATTGATCCTATTGTTCCCAGAATAAAACATGATTAGTTTGCTTTTGAAGGATGACCAGTTAAAGCATGATTTTAGCTAAAATGCTACCTAAAAATATCCTAACGCTATTCCTTTTCTTCTTTCTTTCTCTTTACTGACATGCAAGAACTCTCTTGCACATTCACCAACACATGTGCAAGAGACGCGTTGCACATGTGTCAGTGTGCAAATCATCTGCAACTTGTAGCAAATTCTTACAAGTTTATCGTTTTCTTAAACTTGTAGAAAGCAAATTCCAATGTTGCCATTACAGCAGTGTTTCTCAACCCTGGTCCTCACCGCCCCCCCACCCCCCTGTCCTGCATGGTTTAGGTGTTTCCCTTCTCCCACACACCTGAATTGCATCTCTGGGTGATTAACAGCCTTCTGCAGCACTTGATGGTCATGCAGTCATTTCAATCAGCTATTCTGGAATCGAGGCACATCTAAAACATGCAGAGCAGGGAGGGGGGGGGGGCACGCTGAGGACCAGGGTTGAGAGACACTGCATTAGAGGTTTTATCTGTGCATTATTAAACATTCATGTGTTGTTATTGTAACTAGAGAAATCTGGTGCACCCAGGCTGAATGACCCAAAAATGAAAACACTTTGAATTGCGACAATGGCAACTTTGACAAGCAACCGTTATATCAACAATGGACAATTGGAAATCACATCACACAGGTTAAGTTGTTTTTCTAAAAGAATGTTTTAAATTTTACTTAATTCACTTGAATTGGGAGAAGGAAATACTAAAAAAAAAAAAGTGATGAACAGGATCTAATAAAGAAGCATAAATATATGTAAATAGGTTTTCTTTTTACCAAACACTTTGATTATGCCTTCAATATCCAACAGGATGTATTTCATGATGAAGACGCATTTTTTTTTTCCATCACCACCATCTCTCTGCCTGTTCTTGAAGAGATCCTGCATTTCCCAGATCATGTGAGGCAACTCTCTATATATCATGTTTTTTTTTTGTCATGATGTGTGGATGAGGGAGGACACAGGCAGACCCAGGTTGAAGCAATGATGATAATTTAATAAAATAAACCACAGAACACAGGCAGCAAAGACGTGACACGACGAGGACCAGACAAGAGACAAAGACAACAGGTGGGTTTAAATACACAGGCAGGGTAATCAGGAAAACTAGACACAGCTGGGATCAATCAACAGGGAAGCCAGGACAGAGACTCACAGGGAAACGGGACTAAACACAGAAAATCTCAAAATAACTACACAGAAAAACACAGATCACATTTTTTTATAGACTCGTGATAGACTTGGGTTTGCAATGTTTACTGTTCTTGATAAATCCAGATTTTAAAATGCTGTATTCAAATACAAATAAGCTATAGAATTAGGAGGTGAACGAAGAATGATATTGTTATGGACCAACATAGTCTCCAATGTAAATAACCAGGATTTTATGAAAATGGAGATGCACTAATAAATTGCCAAGCGAATGAAATCTGACAATCTGACGATCAGTAAAACCACCAGCTGTGTGCCGACATGACACACTGACGAACGTTTTGGTTGCTGAGGGAAGAAAGCTTTTTTCATTATTAGTATCAGTAATGGTTCAGTGTCAGTGGCATGTTTAAAACTAAAGTCACTATGAAGCACAAAAGTTATGAAACTGTGCATAAAAGCAAAGGGTTTTACGTCGTCCCCTTTTCTAATTTCTCTGGAAGAAAGTCTGAGAGTAAGAGTGAAAATGTAATACAGGAGGTTGGTAATTGTTTTATTCCTTTGAGTTTTCTATCTCTGTCTATCTTGAAACACGCTAGATTAGGAAACGCTGGCGGCTTTTTTGGACATCCCAGGTAAGGATGCACATTTTACAGAGAATACGCACACGTGAGGGTACGCACAGCAAATGCTCTGTTACACAGCTGATGTGAGACCACGAATAATAAAGACTACTCATTGTGGAAGGGATGGGGGATAAAAACAATTAAAGCTAATAATTAAAATTATAATAAAGAAAATAAATCTGAATCAGCTAAAACTGGAAGGTCAAAAGTGATTAGTACGTCTCTTGTACAAACCTAAGGCCTACTTCAGTGTCAGTCGTGTAAAATTTTATAAAACAGACTCCCATTAATCAGTAGACTGTACAGATACAGACAGGAGCTGTTTTAAGGCTGAAATGATCTGCTTTGACATTGTTACTCATTGCTTTTTTTTTATTATTGACATAACAGTTTCGTTAAACTGTAGCAGCCCTCTGATGGATCTGGTCAAAAATATAATTTGAAAAGCTCAAAATGTTTTCTGATATGATTTTGAGGCCAGTTTGCTTGTATCATAACTCAGCCATCACATATTTAGAAGGTTCTCCTCAAGAAAATTCAGTTGTTGTTGTTGTTTTTTTTTTATTATTATTATTTAAACTTGAATAATAACTTCTTAAACTTGTATAAAATAGCATACAAATGAACAGAAATATAAATGAAAGAAAATCATATTTGTCTTACAGAGAGTACAGGAAGGGTGAAACATTTTTCTGAAGTTGTGTTTGTATCTGTAATTGTTTCTTTTAAGACACCAGTATGTGTGATTTGCCAGCTCATGACTGTAGGGATCGACAAACAAAACGGCAAACTTACGGCATCTCTTAATACTTTTAGAAGTAAAAAAAAATTATAGGTAAAGAGAGAAGCAGACATGTCCCCCCCCCCATGCCATTTAAAAGTCTCCCATCTCAAATAAATTACTGGAGTTCCCTACAAGGTTTTATTACGTTTAGCCCAGAGGTTTCAATGGACTTTTGAGGAAAGACAAACCCGACAAATTCTCATCAAAGTCTGAATATCTCTCAGAGGAGGAATGAAGGAATTGCTCTTCGGGGGTGACTATTAGACAGACAGAAAGGTTGGTTTAATTCAGATGTGACTTGTTCTGACTCTCTCTCCCTGCTTGACGATGTGTCTGTGTCAGCAGCTCCCTCAAGCAGGATAATTCAGCTCTCACTCCACGGATAAGGACTTCTATCCAGCTTTAGTCTGTCACAACATTTGTTCCACATTTAAATGAGACTGCTGTAGCAGGATGATTGCGTATAAACTTGCAGAAAATGGGAAGAACAAGGAAGGAGAAAGAGGGGATCATATGTGAGAGACACGGGGCAAAAGAAAAAGAGAGAAAGGAAGAAAGAACGAAAGAAAACACCAGGGAGGAGGAGAGGGACGGGGGAGGGGGCTAGACAGGAGAGAAGACACAAAGGAGCAGTGCTACTTTTCGTGCCAGAAACATTCAGTACAATCAAGTGTTGTTGTTTCGGCATCAGTCTGCTCCCCATGACAACTGTCCTGGATTCTGATTCATGCACCTCACACAGTAACACACATCCATTATAAATAGGATGGAAATCAGACATGGGAAACTGCCAGAATGACACCAATGCAGTTGAGTAAAACTTATAGTCATGGTTAAAAGAAAAGACACTCCCAGTTAAAACTCTGCAGTTTGTGTCATGAATGGGCTTTTCTTCCAGCTTGGCTTCATCTTTGGTCATTAAATAACGACGGCTCTTAATCTGTAAATCTATTCTAGAATCTGGTAAAGACGTGATGATTTACACTGTTGATGCAATGCATTGCAGGAAATGGCAAATGGCTACAAATAGCTACAAGTTAATACGATAATTCAGACAATATTACTCTGGTTTCTCTTATCTGATTGCACATTCAACATTGGAGGTACATTCCTCTATATTCATATACTGATGCTGTGTGATATTTTAACTGTTTGTACTAAATGCAAGGTTTCAAACGTTTTATATCGAAGAAATCCAGATTTGCATTTTTTTAATGCGAACACCATGCTTCAGTTCCCATCTTTGCATGTTGGTTTATGAAGAGTCCAACAAAACTGTGCAACTGTGAAGACATATTTAGGATGAGCATCTTAAGCGTCTCATGTTTCACATGGCGGCTCCAGATCAGACAAAATCTCTAATAAGTAGTTTTTGAGATAATGTCCCTTGTAAGGAGCAATTTATGTTTACTGCAAAGTGTATGATGTGTAATGAAGCTGATCTCAATGTGGCGTCTCAGATCATGCAAGGTAGTTTTGTGTCTTCTGCGTGTCGTCGCTCACCTGACTGTCCCTGAAAACTGCACGCAAGAGTCGCCTGGTAAAGACAGAAGGGGAATCTTTGCAGGTGATGAAGGCAAATTCACTTTGTGCAGGTTTCAACACAGGTAAAGAAGAGGAGCCTGAAAAACACAGAGGCATACCATCTTTGATGTTGAGAGTGACATGCAGAGCAAACCTTTAGTCTGTTCTTGGCAGAGCTATGGAGGATCGACAGGTTACAATTGACATGGAACGATAAGTGATAATCTAGACTAAAGCTCTATTAAAACAATGTTTCTAAAAACATTGTGCATCCCCCCCCCAGCAGAATGATCACTGGAAACTGTGCAGTTCACAAAGCAGGAACTTTCTCATACAGAGATGTGTTTTTGTAACCTTTTGGTTGTAGATGTACTCTGTGTGTCTTAAGTGATGGAATAAATGATCCATAATGAGCAGATTTTGCTTTAACACCCAAATAATCCAGAGACATGCAGCAGCACAGACAGAATATTGTTGTTCTGCTGTAGAAACCAGGTCTGAGCGCGCAAGTGCGAGAGATGTGACTCAAGTCATTGTTTTTGAAAGTTTTCGGTTTACATTTAAACAGATATGATTTCCCCCTGCAGCTCGTTGTCAAAACGTTGAATTTTTGTCTGGCCAAATGCTGTTATCGTGTAAACGAGAGGCCAAAACTGCAGCATTAAGATATTTGTGTCTCACAGTTATGGTGTTATGTAAACAGGGCCGAAGCCCTTTAAATAGGAACAAATCAGTTCACTAAGTTTCCCCCCCCCACCCCCACCCCCTCAACAGAGTCATTGCGATAGCAGACAATTCATGAAACCAGTTTGTGATGGCAGCGCTGACGACGGCGGTTTCGTAGTCCTGCTGTTAATCACTGTGGAGATCAGTGATTATAAACATGCCACAGTGAATGATGAGAGAAACTAATAATACATTTCGGATAACGTTTCTCATCGCCAGTGTCACATCACAGCGACGCCGCTACTCGCCTCTTCCTCAGCAGAAACAGTTTACACCGTTGACTGCATCACTGTAACAATAGCCTGCAAAGCTAAATTGATATACAATTTGCAACAATGAAAAAAAAAACCCTATCTGCAGAGAGAAAGAAGTTAAAATGTCTTCTCTCTCTCTGCGAGTACGATTACATTTTCTTTAAAAAGACTTACGGAAGATTCAAACCTTTTTATTTTACCGCGACTCCTCACCGTAACACTCTTTTAAGCTTTGAAAACTTGAAACAAACTCCTCTAAAAAGAGGAACAGGTAGATGTATCGGGGATATGTAATCTGTGTAAGCGCTTGACAAATGAGTCTGTTTATTTTGAGAAGCACATCGTGGAAGCTTTCTGTTTTCACTGCTGAATGTATTTTCAGTAAACGCATTAAAAAGCCATTCACTGTTCATTCCGAGGCTGGAGGCAAAATGTGCTCCGAGTATGAGTAAGAGAATGCCTGTTTTTCCCTATGTATTAGTGGGTGTTTGAGAATCTGTGTTTGCCTTTCCTATGCGTGTGAGCTCAGTGTGTGCACAGTTTGAACAGCTTTATATGCCTTTGTATAAAAGTGTGTTTGTGGCGTGTGCGCGACTGTCGGTGTTTGTTACATCAAGCAAAGGAATCCCTTCCTGGGTGTGATCCCCGTGTCTCCGTTTCACCTCCTCCCCTCCCTCTCTAACTCCTGGTGACAGGCCCTCTTTTTAAAGCAGAGTGGATCCGAACGCAGGCGGAGCAGCCGTTAATTATGGATGGCCTGTTTATCCTCGCAGGAGCACCCAGGGAGGGAAAACATCCATTCCAACTTTGCCAGCGAATGCCTCAGCTACGCTAATATGACAGTCCACTTAGTGATTCTGCTAGCTAACACCTCAAAGCTACACTCTGCTCAGCTCACAGAGACCAAAGACAACATGCATTTGTTTGTGGTCCGTGGATGGAGACTAACCCACGTTATTGAAACCCAACAACGACGCGGTGAATATTGAACACTTTTTGGTCACCTAGTTTGTTTTTATGCAATGTGTAGCTTCACTCTTACGGCTGTAAATGTTGGTGTTGTTTGTTTGGTTCTTTCTAAGCTAAATATGACTTTTGTTTTTCCAAAAGTCCAAAAGCCAAGTCGGCTTCAGGAGGTAGGTGTAGTGTCAAGTATGAGTTTATAATACTGTTAAAAAAATAATAATAAAAGCTCCAATAATTGTATTTTTAGCAAGAAAACTCACTCATTTGTAAAGAAAGATGTAGCAGTTTGTATTTTCTTTATTCATAAGTTTCTTCTTATATATTAAATAAAATACACAGTTTTCTTGTGTGACTTTATAGCCAGACAAATGTGAACATTTATCTAAGTGTATAGTGGACAAAATATTCCATCATCAAATGGGATAACATTTAAAAGACTTTAGTGATGGAAAATTAGAGCTTTTTCAGAAAGTTTTGGTTCAGCTTCGTTAGATGAGACGCTTCTTCTGTCTTCCAAATGACTCTAAATCTGTCACTCAGCATCACTTTAAGTCTTCTATTTTAGGCAAATGAATAGTTTATGTTGAACAGTTTTATATCAATTTTTAATAAAAAAAATTTAGTTTTTTTTTTACAGTCAAACTCTTCTTCACTTTTTGCAACTTCTTTCCAAATACGGCTCTCTTTAGTCTTTAAAAACTAAAACTATCGTTTTCTGACTTTTGCTATAACATGACCAGACTTAAATTTGCTGAATGCCCAGCAAGTCATCCCAAAGCAGAAAGTAAAGATGTGTTTGTATATATTTAAATACAAACACAAAATACATAATCAAAACCTAATTTACCCCGTGTTCCTACTGTAGGCTGCTCTTCAGAAACTGTTAAGAAAATAAATTTAGTATATGCTAGTTTTAAAACTTAACATGTCTTGATTGAAATAGCCTAATTATAGTTTTCAGATTAATAACTTATTCTGCCCTATTGACCTTTATTTTACCTGTAGTTACAGCAGATTGTTTGCTAAGATCTTTTTGAACTGCCCTTTGTCAGTGTGGGAAACAATCAGGAGAAGTTCCAGTTTTCACACTGATCTGTGAAAAGCTGTAAAACAGCAGGAGTCCAGGCCAGTAGAGGAGAAGCTCTGCTTCCACTTTGTTTAGACAATGGGGAGAAATGGCCTTCGATCTTGGAAACAAATTGCAGGGAGTTTTTAACTTTAGAGAGGGTCAGAGACAGCTCCAGGTTGGATGAGCAAATATATGCCTTATTTGAATAAATTAAAAGACAAGAATGCGCCTTTACTACAAAAATTTGTGCACGTGAGGAACAAATCAGATTTGCTCTTGCAATTCTCCAAAGACGTCTTTGCTTTTCTTTCTTTCTTCTTTTCCATTTGTCTCAGGTAAATGAATGTATGTCTCTGTTGTTCTGCAGTTTCTGTTGTAATTTCATACGTTGTCTTCTATTGGATTAAACTCTGTAATTCTGTGAAGTAGAATTAGGTTGTAAGACACTTTCAGAAAATGCCTAAACTTGAAAGGCAAAAAAGTTGCAGTTTTTCTGACTCTGTAGTCAAACAGAAGCTCATTGCTGTTTGTTTGAAGTGCTACAAATTTACTCTAATGACTAGACCTCCCTCCGTGTCGGAGATAACCATTCCCCCCCGCATGAATAAGCAAACTATAGAGGTAGTCTGGAGAAAATTCAGACTTGAGGGCAGAAAAGTAAAACTTTTGTTTTTCTTTCATGCATACAGCATTTGGCGCAGTTCTTTTTTTAAACAGTAGATGAGGCTGTAGGTAAAACGTGCCTATATTAAGCAAAGAAAAAGAGTTTAAAAAGGAAGAACTTTCCTCGTGCAACTAATAAATTATACTTTTTAGTTGGTTTATAAACAAGTCAAGCACTTAGCAAAACCACTCTCAGCTTAAATTGAATCGTCCACTTGCTTGTGAAAAATGTGCTCTGGACTCCAGCTTAACCTGCTTCCTGTTTAACGACAGAAACTACTATCTCTAAATCTCTAAATCTCCAGGTGTCTCAGATTGTGCGCCCGGTTTACAAAAGTACCGCCGGAGCTGGAAGGAATTGTGCATCTTGCTGAGCAGGCTAAATGCTGCTGGTTGATGCATCCTTCAAGCACAGAGACTGAATCTAAGGGTCGTCATACAACACATGGCATCCATAATTCATCGATGGCAAGCTCTGTCTTTGTGCATCTGAATGTTTGCTCATACGGATGAATATTCATGAAGCCTCACAACAGTGCTGACATTTCTTAACAGTTTGGAACAAAAGACTGAAGCTAAAGTCCGATCCCTTTAAAACCAGGATATGTTACAGTTTGATGTTTGTTTTGCACTCACAACAGATATCTGGTTCTACTCCTGGTCATTCATACGATGGTATAGATCAGCACAGCAGACGCTATTCAGCGCCTGTCAAACAACACAAGAACATATTTTTTTATCTGTTTGACAAGGTGACTTTTGCACCACAGGAGGAAATGTGAATTACATCCACTGTAAGCTTCACATGGTCTCACTCCAAAGAAAGCTGCAACTTGGTTTGGCTGAAGCTGTACTTTATGGCACGGCCCTGATCCAGATCAAATCAGTGTGCATGCTTGGAATGGACACCGACTCATCACCGGAGCTGTTCGTCATTCACCAATCAGGAACCTGATTTTTCTGCACCTAAAGAGACGCAGTAGAACCAAACAAGTGGCGATAGGCAGAGAATGGTTGGCACAACCCACAGACCGAGCTCTGCTCCTGCACATAAAAACAGATTTTCCTCACCAATGTGACACCCTTTAAACGGAAATAAAATGATTTTCAATGCTATAGAATTTATTTTCCAGGAAGCACTGTTACAGCAAAGAAAGAAAGAAAAAAAAAACAACAAAGCAGTAATTTTCTTTATTTTTGAGCGAATAAAAATAACTTTGCTCAGTGATATGACAAGATGTGGAAAAGTTCAAGTAAAGTATTTTTTTGCAAAGTGTTATACCACGATAACTTTTTAGGCCTTTAAAGAATGTGAAAGTCTTAACTCAGCTAATGAAAAGTCTACTGAAAATATATCAGTGTTGTGTGAGCTACTACATATTTTCCTGGTATTGTGCAACCCTTACGTGTTTATTAATCAAGTCTTTGTCTCCACATATTCAGATTAGTGCAGAACACATCGAAGAATAAACAGTTTAACAGTTTCATTTCTGATGGATGCCAGAACGGTACTTAAAGGTTAAATGTTAAGACTTGTACTATTGCAGGCGACTGCTTGCTGTGTGAAGGTGCAGCTGTGTTTTGGCAGCATGTTCAGGGAAAGAGGTCACTCTCCCAGTGTGTGTCGTAATCTTCGTTGCTCTGGATTGGACATTTTGGCCCTTATGAATCCCCAGCTGCATGGTCCTCAGCGGGCAAACTTCCAGATATTGTTTTACTGATTAAACCTTGGTGAACAAGCCTCCCATAAAGAGGCACATAAACTCAGTCGAAACTGCTCTGGTTTTCTCGGGACAGCAAGACTTCTGAGCTGCTGAATGGCTCCAAGTTTATATTTATTTTGCATTCATACACATGCTAGACATGAACAGATGGATGCATGAAACTGGTTTAACTGAATGTGATGGTAGCTAATGCTGCAGAGGAGTAGAGAAGCAGACGGGGCACGGAGGAAATCAGAAAGTATTTCATACACACAGAATACATTTGAAACACTCCCTGCGTGATATGATGCTAGCTAGCAACTAAGATCAAATAACACAGCAACCTTCAAACTCATGTACGTAGAAAAAGGCAGAATTTGATCCAGTATCAGTGTGAGGCCCAAACTCGTGTTATTTCTGAACCAGATATCGAATTCAGGCTGCTAATAAATTCTCTGCTTTGGGACTGAATTGCTAAAAGTTATGTTTTGTCAGATTTTATTATACAAACTTAAGCTTAGAAGCAAAAAAAAAAAAAAGAGTTTTAAATATAACATTAGATCAGATTTTCTAGATTATTTCAACTTTAGCAAACATATGGAGCTTATTCCAGAAGTCCACTGCCAGCGGGGACAGCCTGGTGCAGAGCGATCATTCTACTGCTGAGCATGCCGTTTCTTGGAGATATTTTAATAAAGCCTGGAGTTTTTTTTTTTCCTTTTCTTTTCTGTTTCAGGAATATTCTTTCTTATCTATCTGGGGGATTCTAGAATGAACTGGTGAATGTTGGCGGGGACCAAGATGCCTGAAATTCTCTCCTGAACTTGTTGCTCATGCAACCTGATCTTGGAGAAACAGAAAACAAAGGATATATTTATAGACCGGTTTCCTTTAAAAAAAAAAAAAAAAAAAGGCATTTGTCTTGCAACTATATTCCTCAGTCCAGACAACGGGAAAGTGTAGGAGACTTTTGTCACATGTTGAGCACAACAGTACCAACCAGAACGTTATTCAGCTCCTCCTGTCTGGCAGTCTGTCTCTTAGCAGAAACCCTGACAATTCTCCTATAGTTTCTTTTTCAGCTTAATTGAAGAAATGTTAAACTTTTGTAACATAGCAGGTGTCCCATTCTCTCGCCAAGTATGTATTTTCTGTATCATTTTATAGACAGATATGTCAGTACAATGAGGTCATTTTAAACCTTTGCAACATCTCTGCAAAGGATACAAAAAGGCAAACGACAAGACATTTCTAATAGTGATTTTTAGTGCTCGGACTGACAAAAGGAGAACAAAAACAATCATTTAATAAAATCAAAAAATATATTTTGACAGAGTGTCAGTTTAGCATGTACACTTATGCAAGTAGGTTTTGTAGGTTTTTAATTTTTTTTTTTCCAATGAATTCCACAAGACATAAGGCAGAAGTTGTCAAATTTGGCATTTTTGCACAGGTGCATTTATTTCACGAGCCACTCCATTAATATCGTTCTGAATTTTCTCATTAACCTAACAGAGCATTCCTCAGACCATAAACTTCAAACAACTACCGTCTGCGTTGTGGATGTGCACAAATTAGGAGACAGTCAGAGTCTGTGCTACTTGAGTTCATAGCTGTCACGCAGCTGCTCCTGTGTCCGTAAAAAAAAAAAAAAAACGCTCTCTGGTGGCCCGGCTGAGATTTAGCCACATCAGTCTGAATGTCAGTCTATGCAAACAAATTCTTTATCCAACATGTGCCGCCAGACTGAGAATTTGTGCTTGGGATTTCAAGATGAATGTGTTTCTCTGAGTTGTGCGTATCTCATCCTCAAAGCCCCAAACCAATCAGTCAGTTCTCTGATGACCGTGGCTCATTTAGCTCTCTCCCGATTGGTTGTGAAGGCAAGAAATACTCTGGGATTGCCCCAGTGGGAGGTTGGGAATTGGAGTTTTAAAGTTCTATATGCGTTTCTCTTGATTTCCTTGAACTCTTTTAATGTTTGTCTATATTTGGTGGTAGGTCCAATGTGTGTGTAAGCCACGCGCACTAGGTAGTGTTTGCAGGAGAGTTTGTGTGCATGAGTAGAGAAGTTTTAATTAGTTCATGTTGCAACATATTGTAGCAATATGTGGCCAACAGGAAAGCAGATGTTTATTGTTTTTAACAGTTTAATGACTGATCTTTGCCAAATCTGCTTCGTTGGAGAGCGTCTGCAGCCAGAGGCCTGACAGCAGAAGCTTCTCCCATCTCCTAAATGCTACTCAGGAGAGACTGGTGTCCATTATCATCTCTGCGGAAATCATATTGCACACGAAAAAAAACGAGAAAAGTAACATGATTTCAAAGACCTACTAAGATTTTTTTCCACAAATATTCCTATTATTAAAAAGTAGTTGTTGTTTTTTTTACATTAACATCTGTCAAGCAATACAACTCTCTCCTTGTATTCATGACCATGAACTGCAACTCACTGGGTGTAGCTTCAGGCGAAGAGCATTTTGTCTTCTATATACACGACGTTATGATCATCTGCCTAATTTTGGTCAGCTTTTGCTGCCAAATCAACCCTGACAACGAAGCAAGGACTTCACAGGATGTCGAAAGCAGCAGATCCCTAAAGTCCCGTACATTGTGGGTGAGTATTGGGATCCTTCGCCCAGCACATCCAACAGACTCTCAACAGGGATGAAATTAGACGGCAGAGTCAACACCTCAAACCAGTCACTGCTCCTAAAAAACATTCTGGAACCATTTTTGTTTTGAAAGAAGTGTTGAAAGAGGCCATCATGAAATACTGTTTCCATCATGGTTTGCAACAATACTCAGGTGGTACATGTGAAAGTAACGTCTACACAGACGGCGGGACAAAACAAAAAAATGTCATTTTCCTCTAAAACAGTGACATAATGGCAAAGGAGCCGTCCCCAGACCGTTTTACCCCCAACAGCATGGACTGTTGACACAAGGCTGAATGGATCAGTGGTCTCGCACTATTTTTGCCAAATTCTGCCCCCACCATCTGTGGCCTGGAAGAAAAATAGACAAAAAGTCACTTCAATTTGCTATTTTAGTGTTAAGTAGAATTAATTTCATGACCAAATGTTAAATTGTCGGCTTTAGAACTGTTGTCAGTAAAAAAAAAAAAAAATCTTGAGATTTTCTTAAGGGGCTCCCAAGCACTAATGAGAACATAATGGAGTTAAAGTACTTCTGATTGTCCTTCTGATTTAGAGCAGAGATTTCCTGACTTCATTAAGCCCAGACTTAGATTGTGAAAAGTGAAACTGATTCACAACTTTGCCTATTGGTTGAGTATGAATGCATTTCAACAAACTGGATTAATAAAGGAGTAAAAATCACAATGCCAACAATGTAAGCTGCCAAGATATCGCCCCAGGTATTTGTAAGCAATCCACAAACATTGCCTCAAAATGATCTTGTTTTTCTTTTTTTTTGTTGTTGTTGTTTTGATGTCCTCCACTTTTTTCCTTACAGTTTTCACCACTTAACTACACTTAGCTTGTCTATTTCAACAATTAAACATTGCCGTACTCCGCTCATTCAGGACATTATGGCTATTCCGTAATTGACATCTTCTATGGTTTATGAAATATTCAGCTTTTTGTGATCATCTTGGGTCCCATCGAACATCTCGTAATTTACGAAGCATTCTTCTAAAAACTTTAAGCTCCTTCACAACCAACTACTTTGACGTACTTTCAACTAGAGATGCCATTCAAACTTGAAAATGCAGTCACGTCCTTCACCTACCTCTGTTTATTACAGCTTTTTCATCTCTTTACAGATTTGTATTTATCATCCAGCTCTATGTGAGCCTTGAAAACATTAAAGTTTTTTTTTTTTTTCAATAAATGTCTTAGTTTTTTTAAGTCATAAAACCCTATCCACATATTATTAGCATTTTACATATCTGATTCCATTGTGTTGTTCATTAAACTTTTAACTTAACTTTTAGCTGCTCCTAATTGAAGTCAGCTCTGATCAAATGCATAAGAAAGTAGACAACACAGGCACACTTATAAGTTGCTCAATTGCTTAATTAGGGTTTAAAACAAAAGCTAGCTTTGGAAAACTAAGAATATTCTAACTTTGCTCCTCAAAAACATAAACAGAAGACTTGTGAGTCAACACAACTATGTACTCACAGATTTCGCTATAGGCATGTTTGTCATAGTACCAGGGGAGTAAAACCAGTGCAGGGAGGACACTGGGAAGGACTGCAAACACCCCACATTCCTACATGCGGAAACATATACGTTTACATATATAGGTGCCTTTTCTCTCCCTCTCTCGTACACACACACACACACACACACGTGCAAACACACACACCCACACAGGGGAGCAGGATAAAAATACCGTGCTGACAAGTCAATTAATCAGATGTGAAGGTGCTGAGCAGAACAATCCTTTACAAGGCTGGAGTTCTAGGGTTCAAAAACACTGTGTGTGAGTATGAGAGGAAGTGTGTGTGTGTGTGTAACACAGAAGTTTCTGTGCTTAATAACCTGTGTCATAAGTTGTTGATCAGAACATTCTGGAGAAATAAACTGAAACACCTGAATTGTTTTTGTGCCCGATAGGAGATGCAATATATATTTTTTGCCACGCAAGCTCAATTTTTATTTAAATTTTTACTTTCAACCCACGCATTTCTTTATGTTTGTCTTGGTTAATGTGGTTGACTTAGTTGTTATAAGATAACGTTTGACTTAAAAGTTTCCACTTTAAATAAAAAGAATACATTTAATGATCCACTTTACACCCTGGGGACTGTAATACTCCTCTAGAAATGACGTCAGGAAAAACTGATGTAGAGTCCATTTATGAAGGGGATCCATCACCATCTCACACTGTCATAGTTTTTTATACTAAACCCGGGAACATTTTCACACCTGCTGTAAGAAGTAATTAAAAGTTTTTTTTTTTGGGTTTTTTTTAATTATTTGATAATATTCCACATCACAAAAGTGGGATTTGGGAATTTCAACAATTATCTTTTGGATATTAGTTTTATATAAACATTTTTGTTTACAGCAGGACATATTGTGTCATATTTTATAAGATTCAACTTGTGGAGAATCAGTGGAAAGAGACTGCAGTTTAAATTCTTTAGAAAATAACATAAATAATATACATTTTTTATATCTAATTAAAAAAAATCTGCTTAACCAGAAGGAAAATTGCAACACGTGAAGTGAAAAACTGGCGGAAATGGGTGAATGAGTAACTTCACTCAGAGCTGCAAAATAGGTAAAGGATTGTTAAAGGTACGTTAACAGAGAAGGACCCAAATTCTTAAAAATGCAGTAAAAAGATACTTAAGATGTATGAAATATTTAATTAAACTTACAGCACTTTTGAAAAACAGCTCAAGCTACAAAAAGAGACGAACAGAAGGGAATTCTGCTTAAAGACAAACTTAAAAATCCTGAGGTCATGTTTACAAAGTGCACAAAAATTGAGTTGGGCGACACAAACAGGCGCTGATCAATTTAAAATCCGAACTGCTGCAACCCAAAATCACAGAGCAACTGTGTTATTTTTTAAAACATAAAATGAGTTTAACACTTAAAATTGATATTCTCTTTTAAATACTAAGTTTTTCCAGTGTAATACATTAATAATGCGGTGGTAGCAATCACTTGTTCCATGTGATTTAGATCTTACTAAGAAATTTATGAGCATAGATTATTATGATCATAACTGATATGCACTTATGAGGATTTCCAGTTTTCATTGGGAATCTGAGCTGATTCTATCACTTTTTTTTTTTTCCTGGAAACTGAATATGACGCAGGTAATGAACGAATTTAATTTTGATGACCATTTATATGTCCCAAAGGTTATAAAAGTTTTATCAAAGTCACAAAAGGTGCATTAAAGGAAATTATCTTTGGTGACTGCATTTCTGACTTAAAACAATGAAACACACTAAAAGAGTTCTCGGTTTTGATGCATCCAAAAACAAGGAGAACAAGTTTCACTCTGTTATTTTCTGTATTTGACCTGTTGATCATCAATCAGATCTATTTACTTCTCAACGATTGCTGGTGTTTTTGCAGCTCTACAGGTCGGTTACTGCAACATGTGACTGAGCTGTGGAGTCAAAGCAATAACAACTAAATGCACTTCATTATCCATAATGATCAGTGTGGCCTGTCGGCACCACTCAGATGTGTTGACTTTGGTTTGTTATCAGCAGTGTGACTGACTGACATCTCCTGAGCAGTGCTGAAAGCAGTCAATCAGCAGTTGCTGCCGCGGTAATAACAGGGATGTGTGCACTCCCCCAGGAAGAGCTGTCAGGTCAATGGATCACTGCCATTCTGACACATGAGCACACATTTATACACAGACCGACTCGCACAAAAACTGAAATAATGCATCCATCCGCCTATAAAAACTCAGCAACTTTGGTTTCATCCGCACAATAAAACACTCAAGCACACAAACAGTTTGTGTCGCTTCGGTCCCCCGATTTTTTTTTTTTTTTTTTTTAAATCACAGGTAAACTTCATTAAACAGACGAATGCATGTACACACACTCAAACACTTAAGGTTATTTGTTACCTAACATGAGCTGGACTACATTCAATTATGAAATCAGTTCAACAATGTACATATTTAGAAGTGGAAAGAATATTGTTTATTTAAAAATTATGACCAGATACAGTAAAGGAACTGAATGTTCACCGAACATTCCTGACACTTTTTTGTAAATGTTTGCTTGTTTCATCAAGCTTAAGAACCACCCTGCTTACGGATTGGGGAGGGGGG
>NW_015112627.1:643023-646829 GCF_001443285.1 Poecilia latipinna
ATCCATCCATCCATCCATCCATCCATCCATCCATCCATCCATCCATCCATCCATCCATCCATCCATCCTTCCTTCCATCCATCCTTCCATCCATCCATCCATCCATCCTTCCATCCATCCATCCATCCTTCCATCCATCCATCCATCCATCCATCCATCCATTCTTCCATCCTTCCATCCTTGCAGCACCTCCAGAAAATGCTCTGGAGCGTCTGCTCTTCTTCAAAGTTTCCTCAGGTAGTGGAGCCCCTCACCCTACATCTAAGGCTGCGCCTGAGGTAACTAACTTCAAAACACTTTGTATCTAATATCTTGGTCATGTTCCATATTACATGGTTTAGGTTAATATTAAAAGATCGACTGGAGATGTGGTCCCAGTGTGCTTTTCTACCTCCATCTAACCACCGTCCGTGGACAAGAGACTAAGATATTCCACACAACGGCAAACACAATGGGTAGCTTGCATTAAAGCCATGCTGGAGCTTCAGATATGAATGTATCACGGCCACTTCTCTTCATGAGTAAGATTTTGTACCTGAACGCTGCAAACTGAATTGATAATAAACGCATCCCTGAGTCTTAAAAATAGGAACAAGCTCAACTGTGATGCAAAAATCTGGACACATTTCGTGCTTTGGTTACACAAAAACCAGACAGCTCTTAAGAGCAAACTAGGCCTCACAGACCAGGACAACCAAAGGCTTTGGGAGACTCATTCATGGACCATCTACAAATCTAAAAAAAAACAACAAAAAACTAAGAAACAAAAAACATGTGAAGCAAAGACCTAAACTTTCTAGTATCTATAACTTGTTCACTTTTATTCATTTACAACACTTTACCATGTCAATCAGTCTCTCACACACTGCAGAACAGAACAACATGGAGTACACAAAATGAAACAAAATTTGTTACGTTACATTGGACCTTAAATAGGGGATCAATATGATGGGAGATAATTAAAACGGCTCCTTGATGTAGATGCATTAAAAGTCTCCAGCTGTTTTACCTTTTTGCTCTGCTGGTTCTCCTGCTGGGCCGAGTTTCGCTGGCTCTGATATTCAGAAGTGTTTTGTTTAATAAAATTAGAAAACCACAAGGTTGATTTCTCTGGATTTGATTTAAAAGACATTATCTGAAAAGTTGAAGTTAATAATAATATTTGCTCTGTGTAGCTGCCTGAGGCGTCTCGCGCTATGACTTGACATACATTTCTTGAATTGTCCTAGGATCTCTCTTCCAAAAATGTTTCTTCTTCTTTCAAAACTGGTCTCTCTCTGGCTGGTTGAGCTCCCTCTTTATGTACTTATTCTCTTGGATAGTCGGTTCTCGTAATTATAAAATCAACGCCAGCACTTGATGAATTTCATTGACAGATTTTGAACAATGAACAATGATTTTTGTAAGTCAAAAGTTGGTTGGATTTCTGGATTTCAGAAATCCAACCAGCTCAGCAGTGCTTTGCTAAAGTATTGCAAAGCTATTATTGTATTGTAGTTATTGTATAAATTAGGGCAAAGGAATAAAGGGAAAGATTATAGAAAAAAAAATGCTTTATTTTTTAGTTTTATCGCATTACACATAAAAATCAAAAACATACCTGGAGTGTTGCTTTGATTTGTTCATTCATGTTTGAGAAATCTTTACGTCTCCCATGGCAACTATTCGGAGTTGCTTAATTCTTGCTCATTCAAAGTGCCGCCTATTTGTACAAAACTCCTCCTTGGACGTGAAGTTTCTGTGATGACGTGCTGAATGCAGTGTGTTGGGAAGAGCAGGAGCTTCTTAAAGAGACAGAGTCCCAATTCCAAGGCGTCAAATTGCAAAGTCAAGTTTCTTTTAACCCCTTAACCTGCAGCGGAACGCCCACATGCCATTTTTCCACTTTTCTATTATGTTTTCCAAGGGCAATGGTTACGTTTGATGTACAGCCTTTTTATACCTTCAGTTTATAATAACTGATAGTAACATAATTGCTTGATTGTGCTCTTAAATACTGCCCCTTTAAAATAATTTCTGAGGATCTATTTGCTACCAAAGATGGAGAACATTCCAGGTAGCAGAAATTCTGACCACACAATGAAAATACTTGATTGGTTTATCCATTAAAAAAAAAAAATTAAATAAACAAAAGCCTTCCAAAACACAAAACTATGCTGGTGCGTGAACCTCGGAAATAAACAAACATAGAAACATTTGACATGGTTACACTTACACATCTTTCATTATTCTTTTTACTGCTTAGCACCGGCTCTCCGGACTTTTGTGTAGTAGTAGTGAACTTGCAAAAGAAGAAGAAGAAGAAAAAAGTTTTCTAAAAACTCAAGACATACCTGCAAGCATGCTGTGAAATTCGGTCTGCAGCAGCGGTTCAAGTCTGGCCCCTGATTCACCGCCTGTGCTCGCTGCTGTGAGTTACAAGTCATAGGAATCAGGCTGGAGAGGAATAGAGGTGTCTGCACTGTGATTCCCACAAAGTTGCTGTGCCATTATCCATTATTTGAGTGAGGCAGGCACACCGACGAGGCTTGCTTAAAAAAAAAAAAAAAAAATGTTCCCGTCACCAAAATGAAACGACTTCTCCTTGAAGCTCCTCTCAGTCCTATCACTCTGCTCAATCACAGCCGTCTGTCCTCCTCCGCTTCATCTTTTTTCTTTTTTTTTCTTCTCTCATTTTCCCTCCTGTGCTTATCTCTAAAGGTCAACTGACTTTGGACTCACAGTGGTTATGATTTCATAAAACTAAGTGACCCGCCCTCCCTCCCCCTTCCTGCACGTTAACAGTGAAAGGACATCCTCTGCAGGGGGGCTCCGATTTATATGTAAATGAAACATGTCCAGGTGGAGGTGCAGACAGTTCGGATGGAGCAGACGGGAGTAAACAGGCTGGTTTTAATGACCTTTCATATCAAGCAGGGACATGGTTGTTTACAAACAAACAGAAAGCGGTCAGACTTGTTTACCAATTACACAGTAGTGACAGATGTGTTTACAATCCACCAATGCCGCCAGCCTTTGATGATTTTAATATTCATACCTGCGCTCTACCGAAAAAAAAAAAAAAAAAAAATCACGCTCTCCGCGGAGCAGGAATGCATTTTAAATATTGGTGAAGTTTAAAGCGAGAGAACAAAACAAACAAAAAGAAAAAAAAGAGGTGAAATTTTTAAGAGGAAAAAAAACTGTGCCTGACTTAATTAAATCTTTTTTTTTTTTTGTGCAAATGTGTGATAAAGCAATTTCAAACTCTTTGAATGAATGTTTATTTCTGTGTGGTTATTCTTGTTGGAGTTCTGTGAAAGTGTGAGTAATCAGCGGCGTTTTTTTTTGATTACTTCAGAATATTTCTGCAGGAGTATTGCTTCTGACTTAAGCATTTGCCTTGATTTATTGCTTTTGTTTTCATCATTCTCTGCAGTGCTGTTCACTATAGGGGTAGCTTCCTATAAAAATGATTCATTATCTTTTTCCGTGTTCACATTTTTTTCTTGTTCTTGTGGCTGCTGTAGACAGGTGGAGAGAAAGGACTGGAGCAAAAATAGAAAAGCTGGGGGTTTATATCTCACAGTTACTCAGTTCTGTCTAAAGTTGTAATCTAGGAACTGTTGAAAATAAAAGTGAAACGGGATGTATTGCGTATTGATGGACAGTCTTTCTTTATTAGTTTCTTCTCAAAACTATCCATAAAAATGCACAATACACAATAAATCGCATTATACCCCTGATACCTGGCTGCAGTGCACACAATGAACACTCATCTCTCCCAGTTCAGCCAGAGATGTCTGCTGTAAAACTGAAATAGGAAC
>NW_015112627.1:651282-681122 GCF_001443285.1 Poecilia latipinna
AGATTAATCTGTATTAAACACTAAAAATAATCATTTTTTCTCAACAGAACACTGATATATTTGTTCTGGGCCTCATTTTTCTTTTATTTGATAGACAGAAATGTAGAAAGAGCGCATGAGACTGACATAATCCGGCAAATTGCCGCTGGTTGAAACTACAGTGACGTCACCGTTCCCATTCATTTTGTTTATTTAAGAATTCAAGGATCTACTGAGTTTCTGGAAATTTCATTTTAGTGAATTTATTATTAGCCGAATTAATCAGCAAGAATGTCATTCTAGAATTTCACTTTCAAGCAATGCATCACTCCGAGTTGAGTGAAGCATCACAACAATAATTGCAGTTATACTTCTGCAGCAGTGGTACACAGCAGGGGAAGCATGCTTGCAGATTTCCTTGCGGGATTTTTTTGGCCTAGCTTAGCAGACGGTCAAATATTTGGTGCTACAGTTTCAAATGTGCAATAAGGAAATGCCAGGGTGTTGCTTGGCATCAAGTTCTTCCGCTATGCCCATAAAAAAGGATATGGAGTTGTTTAACTGTGGTATTAGTCTGGCTACCTGAGCAGATAGCATGACTAATTAACCAGCTTATGCATACTCTTTCCACTCTGAGAGTTTATCTGTAATTAATGGTAAAACAAAGTAATGTTCTGTTGTAAAATTATTTAAGTCCACTAAACGGACTTGTTGAGTATTTTTGTCTGAGTATCAAAAACAAAATACTATAAATTCCATCATTATGACTGCAATATCTGATGTCTTTTTCGTATTTTTTTTGTCTTTAAAGATAAAAGCAATGCGATGATATTACATATTTTTGCTTAACATGTTTGCTTGCATATATAAAGCCCTCTTTCACCACTCACACAGATCCGCGATGCTGTCAGGTTCAAAGAGGAGTCCAGACAAAATTAGTCCGTGCGGGTTTCACTCCTCTCCTCCCGCAGCCGTCGCTTTGCTTCACTTCCTGTTTCTCCTTCTTCTCCTTTGACTGGGATCTGCTTAAAAAGAGTTTCAATTCCCCAATAATAAAAACTATTTTCATCTAATCATAGATTACAATTATATATTGTACTATACAAATAACAGACATGAAATTCCTATCACAATATATTTTTATATTAAGAAGCTTTTATGAAACCTCATCAATCCTTTCTACCTATGTGTTTAACTACGAACCATTATGATAATGAACTCAAACATCAAGGTGTTACACAAACCACAACACAGTGTAGACATTTTTAATCAAAGTTATTATACCGTGATCTAATCCTGACCCATGTGAAATGGGAAGCATGCAAACGGTGCTGTTCCAAGCAGAATCTGTGTCCATAGTTGCTGAATACAAAATCTAAGCTGATTCATTTCAGTTGTGCCATGCATTTTGAACAGGAGACAGATCTAAACTGCACAGACTCATCTCTGATGGCGCTGAATTAGCACTGACATGGCACTTCAAAAATATGTTCAGACTTCTTAGGATTACATGTTGCCTCAATTTTAAAGAATCTCCTTAAAATTCCAACGTGCATCTTTGCATCAACTGCAACCCTCACTTACCCATGCTCTGATACACCTGGTACTGGCTTTTACACTTTATGTTCATAAAAGATATGCAGAACGTTGGAGCTTTAAACATCCCATGTTCTTAAAAGAAAGCTCAAACGCGAACTCTGATGCTCACACAATGTGGTCCAGAGTGGGTTTTTTTTTTTGTTTGTTGTTGTTTGGTGATTGGCTTTTGCCATTAGAAACAGATCATATTACCAATTTTTCTCAGAAAGCAATCAAACATGTATTAAAAAACTTTTGATCAGGCATTTTATACAATCTTCATGCTCACGAAAATGTTTTAAGAAAACCTTTACCTCACTGTATCTACTTAATGAACCTTGCTGCTGAGAGTTACATATTCTTTGATTTTTGTGAAGGAAATTCATTACTTGATATTTGGCCATCCCACTCAATTCGCCGCTTTTGATTTTCAGATAAGCCATGAATTGAATTGTCAATATTCTCATTACATCTTACTTTGTTGGTTCAAGTGAAGTCATTAGTAAACAGTCCATAAAGAATTATTTTCCACCATGGAAAAAAAAAAAAAAAAAAAAACTGCATAAAGCTATTAAATATCAAGATTTATTCCAGTCTAACAATGTCAACAACAACTTTACTCACATCTAATCTAAAGTGATTTTTTCACTTCACAGAGAAACTAGATGTGACAGAATAAATGGAATAGGAAGACAGATGCTCTGCTCTGATAAATCTCGGCTGCATATCAGACACGACAATTTAAATTCTGCAGTTGTAGATCACAAATGTATGAAATGTTAAATATTTTCTACCTGTCATATTTAACCGGTAAAGAAATGAGGATTTTTTTTTTCCTTTCCAAGTAAACACTTATCTTCCCTCTTTGCACTCAGAGAGACGCATAAAGCAAAACGCCGTGGTTTGATGCAATCTTAACCGTGCAGCTTGATCCGCTCAGCATCAGAATAAACAGAAAGGACAATATTTGCAGACACTAAGTGCAGGGTTCTGCAGTTGAGTGTGGTCCAGATTCATTCATGCTAATGCAACTACAGTCTGCCCCTGAGGGAGAGTCTGTGTCCCATTTAATTCAACTCTGATCAATACTCAGTTAGCGGCGATAAAACAAACTGCAGTGACAATTTCTCAAAGAAAATGTGCATTAAATATAAGAAGCAAACTACACCTTGAATTTAAATGCGAAGCCGCGTCTCCTCTTTCTCAGGCTTTATGTTTGCACTCAGACTAAAGTGCGTTTGTCAGTTAGAGTTGTTATTTTTCTCTGCAGCATACGCCTCAATGGGCTGTCTATCTTTTTGGATGGTGCTGGGCAAGATAAATTGACAGCTCCACACACACACACACACACACACATGCACAAATATAAATATATATGTTTGGATGTGGAAACTCACGAACGTGCACGGGCCACAGCAGTTTATCACAAACAAAACCGCACGTGCAGACAGCAAAGCAGCCGCACGCTGGCTGATGGCCAGTTTATTTTCACGACTAAAATGAACAGTCGTATAGATTTGGTGCTCGGAGGGAAAGTAGCGAGAATATGAGACACTGTAAGCACTTCTGAGTGAACGGAGCTCAAATTGGACCTTATAAACACAGACATGCAACGGTCTTTGTCAGGTTCACGCAAACTCGCTGTGCATGATGGATTGAGTGAGAATCACTGAACAGGGGCGACTCTGGGAATTTTCCCCAAAGGCGGCCCGGTTGGGGCAACTAATAATCCAACCGGGAATGGAATGACTTTTATCTTGGCGCATTGAAAATAAAAGTCATTCCAGATTAATCACATGTGTTGCAACAGCTGAATTTGATAGACTATTAAAAAAAAAAAAAGAAAGCAAAATAAAGTTTTGTCTTCAAAATCTGATGATTTGTTTGAACATGTTTTTAAACTCAAAGTTTTGTCCTAAATTTTAACTTCGTCCTGATTGCAGGATAAGGGTAGAGTGATACCCATTTCAAAAAAAGAGAACGTTTTGTCATAGTTCGGAAGTGTGTGTTTGTGAGTCGTTGAGCTTTATGTTTCCATCAGCGGGAGTGTTCAAATAAGCCACAGCACTCAGACCTTATAGCATTTTCTGGATCATACCATATAGATGGCATGTGGAATGAAAAAAATAGTATCTAAGATTTAGATTTAGCACTAAGAGATTTAAATGCTAAATCTATACTTAGCATTTAGATTCAACATTTAAATTTTGATCTAACATTTAGATTTTGCTGAAATGTTGTGAAATGCAAATACGGCAAATTATGACAGGTTTTTTTTTTTTAGACATTTTCCTTTTAAATGTACGGTGATGAACATGAGCTAAATGTGGAAAAGTAAGCTGAATACTAAAACACTCCTTGCTAAATCTTTTGCACTCAAATTTTACACTTGGTGACCTGCAGCCGACCAAGCAAGCCGCTATCCTGGGTCTTTTGTTTGCCGTCTTTCTAGGAATTGCTCTGAAAGTCAATCATACACCAACACTGCCAGGAATGAGGTGGATAGCAGCCGAACAAAGATACTCCGATGGCTGGTCACCCACACGGCTGTTTGACTTCAATGCTGCAGCAAATCTGCATTAGTTTTTTCTTGTTGTTCAAAGATTCGTTTTGAAAGCTTCATTCCAATGCACAACATAATTGGGTCCATTGTAATAAACAGCTCTTCTTCCGCCCATCTGGGTGTCAATCCTTTCCCGAATCGAGCTGAAACGAGCAAAAATAGCAACTGCTTCAGAAATCTCCACCAAGTATTTATGAACAGCGCAGCTAAAAAAAAAATATAAAGAGAAATCACACTTTGATCATAGCTGCAGTGCTAAAAGGAGACAGCTTGCATGAAGCGGGCAACCAGCGAGGCCAGAATGTGTTTAATTAGGGTGAATAAGGTCTGCAACATTTTCCATTTGGTGAGCATGAATAACATGACATGATGCAAAAAGAAAAAGAACAGCAAAAGCTTGGAGAAGAGCTGACTTTGGAGATTTTCCTTTTCAGCAGCCGAGCAGGAGAGAAGAGAGGAGCCGTGAGGAGGAAGAGGAGCAAAAGAGGGAGGAGGTAAGGGTCACAGAGCGGAGGGATCCAGTACCCTTCACCTCGGTCTCATTCCTTTCTCACCTTGTTTTGAAGGTTTATCCTTCTACCTCGCTCAGTTGTCCTTTTTTTTTCCATCCCTTCCTCACGCCCTCAGGCTACACATCACATACGTTCCTCCTATGTTTCTCCTCTATCCTTTCCCTCATGACTTCCTCCCCCTCATCCCTTCTGCGACCGGACGTCCTCCACTCTCCTCCCCTCTCCTTTTGTCCTGCTCCTCCTGTTCCTCTTCCCTGCATGCAGCTGATTTACATCCTGCATCAAGTCCTCTTTGCAAAACCTTCCTCTCTTTATCATCCCCCTCTTCTCTATAATGTTCCACACCCTACATATCCCCCCCACTTGTCCTCCTACTTTCCACGTTGCTGCCGCCACCATCCTCTACCCTCCTCCTCCTCTTCTCTCCCTCGCGTTGTCCCCATGCCTCCCTCCGTTTGCCTCCCTCTCCTTTTCCCAGGGCTCGTTAAACAATGTCCATATTCACCTGCATCATCTGCACAGAGCCTCCTATAGTGGTGACACAGTGAATGTGTGTGGGAAAGGCAAAAGGTGTAGATATGGTCTGAAGTCAAAGAGTTTGGGTGTGCATTTATTGCTTAGGAAAGGGAAGGCACAGGTCCAAGAAAAGCATAGGCCAACTTTTTGATTAAAGACACTCAGATGCACACTTAAAATGTATATAAAAGCAGTGAGACAAAGGAAGGCTGTGACCAGAACAGCACTAAACAAACTTTAGACTGCTGGGTGTTTTTTTGCAGGATTGCTTTCATCTGCAGAACAATTGGTATTCACAAGAGTTAATCTCTCAAGCTGCTGGCCCGTAACAAAAAGACTCAACCCTGCCCACCTAACGCCATCAAACTCATTCACCAGGATACACTCTTAAATCTCTGTTTTTCACATTTACATGGCAGCCGTTCTACTGTTATGTTGTCAACACTCTTTTTTTTTTTGTTTGTTTGTTTTGTTTATCCTTTTCCTTGTCTTCAACGTTTGTCTTTTCTCCCACTTCTCACCGTCACTCCCTCGCGGTTCTGGTCCCCTCGTTCTTTGAAGTCGGCTCATACCTGCTGTCAGGTACCACCTGTTCAGCTCTCAACAGGACTGGACCATATTGAGCTAAATTATGACACCAGGACAGCACTAGACAGGCCTGAGAAAGCCTGAGCATGACTAAACAAATAAAGCAAGTGCAATTATGTGACACAGTTCAGATGAAGACCCTCTGTTTGCATTACAAAGTGCTCTGTTAGGAACATCGTTTTACATTTTACAATGCTTATTTCACCAGATAACATCTTATCTACCTTTTGATGGGATGTATTTTACATTGTGTAATATCTTGAACGAGTCAGACTTTGTGCCGCAGTGGAACTCACCTTTATAAATAAAGGGTATGAAATGACAGAAATATCTATAAAATATCTGTCATTGTCGACACAGTGATCTTCTATCTTTCCAGATACTTTCTTGCTTTTTTTAGTCACCATTTGCATTTATGAGCATAGCTACTAGTGTCTTGCTTGTGCTAAAAGCTATGGACACCTAAAAGAAAATGATCACAGTCAGCAACAAAAGCATCACATTTTCACAAACCTCTGAATGCTTATAAAACATTTAGAAATACATTTTAAGGAACCCAACAGAAACTGAATCTCCACCACTTGTTCATATACATGTTAGCAAAACACTGAAGCACAACTGCCTGCTGCAGAAAGTCAGAAAAGTAACTCGTTAACAAGTTCAAAAATAGCTTCTTCATAAGCCGTGAAACTTTTGGTGATCCACATACTGTGTTTTGCGAAGTGGCATCTGTTTGCAAAGTGATTATTGAAGCCAAATAATTATCGGCTTCAATAAATAGTGAATTGTTGAAGTCACTGTGATCAGATAATTGTGGCATTAGTGCTGATGCTTTATTATTGTTGATTTGCTTTAACAAATACACACCAAGGATGGCGAGCAATATCACTCTACTTCTTTGTGTTAGTACAAGTACAAAACAAAAAGGAAGCATATATTTAATCCTATCCTAAAATTGGGAACATGTTGACATGTCCAGTCACTTCATTATAGAAACTCAACATGTGTTCCCAAACAGCAACATGACACCGCATTCTTAATGGCAAATTTTACAGTAAGGTTTGTATTGATGGTTGATTTTGCTTTTATAAAATGTTGCACCAGTAGTTTTCACCAACTGTATGTACATGTTGGAATCATAATTAGATTAAAATCTGTATCAAGTTAATCCTCCAAATGATTTGCCAGAGGTCTTCAAGACAGAACTAACTTTGAAGCAAGAAAAACAAAGAACCTATACAAACATCACAAAGGCCCTCGCCAAGATCATAATATCAAAGAAATACGATTGATGTCATGGTAGGGTGGCAAATGATAAATTACAAGAATCAGAAACCCACCCTGCTTTCCCTGATAAAACATGTCTTTGCTTTGTTTTGCTTTGACTTTTCTGTCCTTAAAATTTCGATCAGAGGCTCTCAGAGGAGCCACCTCTTCAGGCAAAAGCCCATGTGGGTTTTAACATTTGCTTGATTATTTTTACTCTGAGGCAGCTCTGATCTTTAGCATAGTGATTGCAGTCCAATTCCAAAAAAAAGAAAAAGAAAAGAAATCTCTCCAGTTTTAATCTGTCCTATCTGACACTGTTCCTATTTGCTCTTTGTGTTTCTGGTCTTTTCCTTCTTTTATCGTCTTTGATCTGGAGCAATCAGCGAGTTGAAAGGTTAGAACATCCTGTGGACAAGACTCCACTGAAACCTCTAGTAGAAACATTACCATTGGTACGAACTAAAGAGAACAGCCCTGTGTGTGTGTGTGTGTGTGCGTGTGTGTGTTCTCCCAGGTGACGGAGCATGGACGGCAGAGATACTCGTTTGATCCCTGGAACAAAGAGAGAGGGGAGTGCAAAGGAGAGAACAGCAGAGGCAGACAGCTTAAAGGGAAAAGATGGAAAGGCAGCGAGGAAGAAGAGGAGTACGAGAGACAGAAAGCTTAAGGGTGGAGGAGAGAGACGGGAAACTGAAAGAAAGGGAGACATGGGGTTAGGAGGGATCAAGCCACACGAGAACGGAGCTTTGTTGAAGGGAGTTTGAACATCATGAGCGGCTTTGTCACACAGTGTGTTGGGAAGGAGAAATATGTCCAAAAACTGCTTGGTCCACTCCAACGGTAGCAGCAGGCCTGACTATTTTATGTTGCACGCTGCATGGTGGGAAATCCTATCAATTTTATGTCAAGCTGACATTTCACATGATGAGGTCGAGGTTTCAACTGCAAGAGGAATCCATTTATTCATTTTCTGTACCTGCGTAATAAAGCAAAAAAAAAAAAAAAACGGTCGACAACCTTTCACTCATGCACTTATACTAAAGGGCACTAACTTAAAGTCCCCAATTAACTTACGGCGCATATGTTTGGGAGGACGTCAGACTAAAAAGAGAAAACATCACAGATAATTTCTACCTGCAAGGAAGAAGAGGCATGTTGATCCACAATCTATTTTTAATGATAGATTTACTAATGTTCCCAGCTATTTCTCCATTACCAGATACACTACAATACATATATAATAGTTATTAGGAGGTGAAGAAAAGGGTGCTTTTTTTACCACTTTTGTTTGAGAGTTTGAGTTTTAACGCAGAAATAAATGACTTAAGTTGTTTGACCACAACAATCTGAGATCGTTTCTCCATCCAGAAACTGGCATGACCAGGTACAATTTAAAGAAAAAGTTTAAACATTGAGCCAATTTGAGTGATCAATACTGAAATTCAACATTGGATTGAACTGGAGTTATATCCTACCAAAAAAATTTAATGTTTCACATTTAATTCTGTTTTCTGTCGCTTTAAAAAAAAAAGGTAAAAGAAGTCAAGGAGAAAACTGCCTTGAAAGAAATAAACAAATGTGTCTTTCATAATATGGATGAAAAAGCAACTCAATTTCCTTAACAACAAAAGTAACAAACTCAACATTTATTGCATTTATATCACATCATTATTGTTTTTCTGCAGCTGTGCAAGTTAATCAATTATGTCGTGTGCACAGCGCGTTGATTTCTGTGCCGGAAAACAGCTTACGCCACCATCATGCAATTTTTCTGATGTCGGGGGGGAAAAAAAAAAAACTGCAAAGGAAATCATTTCACATCCAGTGCGGTCATCAAAGCTCCCGATCAGCAGGTACTGTGCTGAAGTGTTACAACATGCTGAAATTACTAAAAAGTGGCAGACGGATGAGAAGAAACAGGCAAAGGAGAGGAGCAAGCGGAAAACAGATGCCTGCACAGATATCAAGGGATATTTCAACTTTGCAAATTAGTTAAACTGTCCATCTACCATGACTGAAAAATAGAGACGTAACTGGATATAAATGTGAAGTTGCACATTTAAAGATGGTGTTCTCTGTTCTTTTATCTCAGAATAACAAAGGGCACAGATGAGATGCATCACTGCAAAGTTCACTTCCAGTGCTACCCTTCAATCCCTTTCTTCACCCATATCACAACACAGTGTTAAAATGTACATAGTATTAGTCAAATATTTCTTGACATATTAAAAAGAAGAATATTTTTATATGCTCCAAAGAGAAAACAAATGTTTTATCTCATCTTGACATGAAAACGGTGCCCTGGTAATATTTACCATTAAACCAGCTGAAGCTAATAATTGCTTCAGTGAGCAACTGAGTTCACTTTAGTTGAGATTATATGACATTGTTAATTAAACACACACACACACTTAGCTACTCACAAGGAGTAGGACGTAAAACACACCGGTAAATGTTTTGACAAACAATGCTACTGCTAATGCTAATGCTGTATCATTTTTGTAATACATTTGTGTTTGGTTGGTGTGAAAGAGCTCCAGTTTCTAACTCAAGTTTTTGATGGTAAGCATCAGGATCAGAATATTTGCTCAAATATGTTACAATGATGTGTTACAAAGAGTTAAAACTGCTTCATTCTCACCTTAAACAGCTATACATGCTAATATGGTTAACGCTAGTTAGCATAGTAAATTGCACACCGCAAACCGGCTCTGGGGCAGTTCGCTTCAGACAGGCCTCGATCCAAACCAACTGCAGGAAAAATGCATCTTTTTCAACTTCACAGGCTGTCGCTGGGCATTATGGTTAAAATAAGTCCTTCCTGCATGTACTGATTAAACCGAAGTCGTACCTGGTTTTCTGCTTAGCAGAGCCGCTGGTAGCATGTTGTGGGTCAACAGCGTCTCGTCTCACGGAGCTTGCGGCACACATTTGCCGACGTCGTTCCAAAATTAGAAGCATCACGTTGCGAAACCTGCACTGAATGAGCTGCTCTTTACACTGCAGCTGGTATTATGTGCAATAGAAATGCAGGACTTCTCTGTTTGCTTTCTTCCCGAGTCGTCCATCATGTCTGTCCTCTGAAAGCAATCGTTTACATGTAGTCAGCTTGCAAAAAGCACAACGGTGAAAGCAAGCCACACCAAACAAACAACAAAATCTGCTTTTGGTTCAAACAACCAGACCAGCTGACTTTTCTGGTGTTAATTGTTCAAACAGTACTTATATCATATCTGGATGATTCCGTTCATATCTTTGTTATTTTTCCTATCATATAAAAAAAAAAAAAAGAAAACACTTTGGCATTAGAGACGGGCTGCCAGCACTTCAACACTGCTTTTCCCAAAGACCTCTTGCTACTTTGTTCATGTGACAGAATAGGAGGCAGTTTTGTAATTTGCTGCCTCTGTTTTCATCCCTCTTATTGCTGAACTAAACTGTGTTGATTCTAAGCTGCTACTTTTCCTCTCTCGCTCTGTCTTTCTGTCAGACAAGAGCAGTGGAGAGTGCTGAATAAGAGCTGGTAGCGTGGTGAGTCAGCCAGCAGCTTTACATTTACCACATGCCAACGGTAGCAGGACTGAAAAGGAACGCAGTGGGGGTGCTTTCCCTCCCTCTGTCTTCCTCTCAAGTCTGTAACTCTCATCCCATTCCTCTCACTTCCTCTTTGGCTACTTCTCCCCTCACTTTTCCCTCCATCATTTCTTGCTTTCCATCCTCTCCTCCCTCTCATCACTCATTAGCCATCGCTTTCCATGGTCTCTCTATTTTAGCCCTCCCTCTCTTAGCTCTCACTCCTTCTCCATCTCCCTCCCCTATGTTCTCTCTCTCTGTAGCCTCCCAGTGGTCTTGCTGAGGGGCATATGCTGTTGCAGGGAGAAGGGGATGTCAGCTTGGATTTCAACACTGTCACAACGGGGGGATCACACACACACAGACACACACGGGCAAGTACTGCTTGCAAACATAGGAAGCCAATGGTCAAAAAAGATGCTGCTTTCCTGTCTCACGCGTGCACATTCATGCGCCATCAGATATGACGGTGAACACTAATCGAACAGCAACTTGTAGGGCGCGCGTGCGCGCGAACACACACACGACATGAAGACTCTCATCAGCGTGGAAAACAGAGCTTGTCTGCAAACTGCCTGGCAGGCAGAAAATAGCTCTGTCAGAGAAGGTGTGAGAAGTGAGCAGAACAGTGCAGGACAGAACAGGAAATAAAGAGGGAGAAGAAGGGAAAGTGAGGAACAAAAGGAAAAGCAATATGTGCATCTGGACTGCATAGACCTTCTAAGGCTTCTATCATTAGAGCTATAGGCGTTCCCCCATTGTCCCTCTACTGCAGGAGCTGTGACTGTTCTTACTTGGCATTTCTGGCTCCTGATCAGATCAACAAACCATGAGTGATGTAAGGTAAAGCGATTGGCTCTGTCAGAAGCATTTGCTGATTGCTCACCTGGTGCTCATCCAATTAAAAATATCATTATTTTTGCTTACTTTCACCAACAAAAATGCAAAGAAGTGCTGCAACACTTAATCCGCTGACGCACAACATAAGCAGAATATGACTTTTGGTTAAAAGCCTCTATCAGGAAAGCGCATAGACTTTCTGAACATAATCCTGTGGTAATTAGAAAAAGCAATGCTCATTCTTCAACAAAACCTTTAGAGAGGCAACTAGATGGACAGAACTGCTCAGTGCATTGATATGATCCAGAAGCTGAAAATATGTATCAGTTTAGATCTGAAACTTTATGTTACGTCTCATGATCCCCCACATATTTCCACCTGAATATCTAATGCACTCAAAAGCAAAAAGTATATATACTTGTTTCAGAGAAGCTGGCAGTTTTGAGCTTTTAATTTCACCTTACTATTCAAGTAATGGTGTGTGCCAACCAGTGCTGCTGACCTTTGCGGTTTGCACCTGCAAGCTTAGTTTAGATGTATCATCATGTGCAAATTACTAGGACACTTTTACAACTACTTTATTAATTACCCATCCATCCATGGTTTACACCTGCTTGTCCTTGGGGCTGCTGCTCAGTGTTCGGGCATGGACAGGTCGCCACTCCATCACAGGGCAACAAAAAGACACACAGGGACACTACTCATACTTGAGGGCAATTTAGAGTAATCAGGAAACCCAATAGTCAATTTTTGAACGGTGGGAGGAAGTCAGAGAATCCATGCAAGAACAAACTTCATCCAGAAACAGCAGATGATTTTTTGAAGTCGAGGACCTTTTTGCTCCAAAGCAATAATTGTGCCATGCAGTCCCAAATTTAACAGTTTACTTAAAATTAAAGTATTCAGCCGAATACACTGAGTCCATAAGAAGAAGCCCATTGTCACTATTTAGCTTCACGACACACTCGATTTATTCTTCATTGATCAAAGCCGAGTTGTGCTGCATGCTCAGCAGTTTTAAGAAACTTATACTGCAGACGATAAGCAAGCAATCAAGGTGGTGTTAGAGGACGTTATCATGTACATGAGAGACATTTCTGAAACTATCAGAGAAACAGTGGCTAGTCAGAAGTGAAGAGTCAGTCCTATAACTTCTGAATACAAATTTCATTCCTCTGAATAGGACATTTGAATCTTTAACATTTAAATATGGTGATAATCTCCCTATTGAAAATAGCAAAAATGTTAATAAATAACCTGATTCAGCGGCCCCCCTGTTCCCAATGCACACACATCCCCACCAAAACATACGCAGAACTCAAATATGCTGTCATTTTCAGGCTAATAGTCAGAAATCCTATGCCAGAAGCCCTGTATGACGAAATGATGATGAAACAATTAAAACCGTGAACATCATTTCCCTGAGAGACCCACCTGTTCACATCGACGGATAAGTGAGAGGTTGGTCTCCATTTCTATGTATTTATTTTATTGGATGAAAAAAAAGTTCCTACGTGACCTAAAGGAAGTCATGATGAGCTGTTTTCCATCCTATGTAATTTTGCCAAAAGTTCATCGCTCAACAGTTCTGGTGCATTGTCAAAAACATGACAAACATCACCAAATAAGTGCTTGGAAGAACTTGTGTCACTTTTTCCATTATTGCAGTTGAGAAGAAATCGGTTCTTGGGAACCTGCTTCTGCCTTGTGTGCCAGGAAAAGTTAGTATCCAAGAAATGTATTTATCGTCATGTTAATATTTGAAATCGGACTCGGAGCGTTTCCACTGTGTAGGGTTTTTATTTCACCAGCTTCTTAACAATCACATGATTCTTGTTGTGAATGCAAACAAACAAAAAGTGTTCTCCTTTTCAGTGATTCTTATTTCAAAAACCTCAACTGTAGGCTGAAAGCACCAAGAAAACAGGCTCAAAGAGATTATCTAAGTAACCAGTTATACTTTGCGGTTTCCACAGAACGCAGACTTTCCTATAAAAAAAAAAGTCTCCTAAGAAACTGTCATTTCTTTTCGTGTCCATCTTTTTCTGCTTGACTTCTTTGTTTTCTCTCCAGCCCGTTCAGTTGTGCTCCCTCCATCCCCGCTCTCTCTGTCTCCTGATTCGGAATCCATGACCTTAGCTCAGTACAACATGGTCACACTGGCCTGACCACAATCCTATTACTGACACCCTTCATGTGTAACATTACTGTGCTGTGTGGGAGTGTGTGTGTGTGTGCCTGTAAACAGACATGCGTGACATTGCCCTTTTCACAGCAACAACAAAATTAGGGCTGGTGCATAGAAGGCAGACTTTACAGGGACGCACAAATGCATGCACGAAACACAACGCTGGATTCTCTTAGTGAGAAAACACCCGGCAGAACACACACACCAACACACACGGAGTCACTTTGTAGAACTATTTCATCCTTATTATTGCTGTTGCCTCTCTACGGTTATTAATCCCCCACATCAGGGGTCTTTGAAACATTTCCGTCTGGGAACCAAGCTCATTAAAACTGCACTCATGTGGGCACCGACCAGAAAAAAAGCCTTCTGAAACAATCTGTGACTTGATGCGTAGTTAAAGGCAGCAGAAAAGTTTCGAAACTTTTGTTTTGCACCTCGAACCAAACACACAAAATCTCAACACACAACACAGTCCAACCTCTCACTTCTGTTAATTTCTTGTCGCTTATAGTATATTTGATTGAGGTATTTTGGGCATATATTTTACTGGCACATTGTGCCATTTCATAGCACAATCAAGTAACTATATAAGCTTCAGTTGTTATAAAAAATATGTATATGTCAAACATAACTTGAAAGAGATTTGATTTAATTATTTAATGCTCTAAAATTAGACCTCTGTCTCTTTAAGAAGCTCCTGCTCATTCTGACAGGCCACTACCTTCACGTCATTGTAACGCAAATTTCCCCATTATGTTGTTTACAAAGATTCTTAGGAGCATTTTGCTGGGAACAGCAAACTTGCAGTTCCATCAGGTGTTTGCTAGTAGCTGCTGCCACTAGTCTGCAGGAGTAAAAAGGCAAATGGGTGAGGGAGGAGTGCTAATCTGTGGACTTCGGCTCCAGAGGAGCTTAGTGGAAAAAGCTCCTCTCCCATTCTCTTGTCTGCATGAACAAGTGATTAGGCTCCCCTGAATGGCTGCTATGGGATTTCTAAGGATTTCTAAAATATGCATGAAAGAATCAAAGTAAGACTCCAGGTATGTTTAGGATGAGGGAATAATGATGTGAAGTTCAAAAAATGTTCAAAAAATGTTTTTCTATAATAAAAAATCCCAATAAATTACAGCAAAGTTTGTAGCTGTATTAGGAAAACCGTTAAAAAGGTTTTCCAGCCTATGAAGGTGCTGCGTAATACCAGGGTCTGAGATACTTACGATTTCCTTTATCTGAATAACTTTGGATTTAAGTAGCAAGAAAATAATGCTAAACTCCACTTAAAGTGTCCCAGTGTACAAATGAAGTGAGTTCATCTCTGTGCAATGTCACCGAAATGTCATCAATTGCATCACATGCCGTAATTGTATCATTTCTCAGTTGACAATAAACAAAAAGAAAGAATTTAAAGGAACTCAAAAGTTCAGTTGAACAAAAGTCAGTAGTGCATCTGATCCCCGACACAAACATTAAATATATATTCTATGTATATGTATATGTATATGTATATGTATATACAGCTCTGGGAAGTGTTTTTATATAAAACACTGTAATTATTCTGGTATTTAGCAAATAAAGCAACTTTAGTTCTCCAAACTGAGCTAAATCAGGAAAGGTTTAGTTTGATGCTAGATGGTGGGAAAACCAGAACATGTATTTTTACACAATATAAATGTCTGTAAATATCTGGTTTCACCTGTTTGCTGCATGACCTGAATCCATCCTCGTAGCTTCCAGGGCATTTTATTGAGGGAGGCAGACAAATACAATAATAAAGCAAAGAGAACCCAAATATGGAAGAAGATATCTCCAGAAATGTCAGTAAGTTAGCTTTTCCAGCGGAAAAAAAAGGAATGTGTGAGTCCTCAAAAGTAAGTGTGAATATCAGAATAACACAAGGTACATTTCAGAAAGAGGTTATTTATTGCACTAGTTTATGCAATAAGACTTTGTAAGGCCATATCCTGTCAAATGAGAATAATTTTGCACATTTGTGTTGTGTAATGTCAACTGTATGGATCTCAAGCAAAAGAAAAGTACTGATATTCTTTCTTTATATAAAAGCTACGATTTTCCAAAGTATGGGGTCTAATTAAATTCTACATAACACACTGAATGCCCTTTATGAAGTGAGATAACAGATGATAATATGCTTTACAAGCCATCAGTACTGATCAAGGTTGGCTTTAACGGGAAAAACGCTGCATTAGATGTTGCTTCAGCCCGAACACAAGTACATAATTTAGGTTTTAGGATGGAATGGACAGCAATAATAGCCTAAATAAACCATGTTATACTGTAAGAGTTTGAGAGAATCAATAACGTGTTTGAATGAGCAATCCTTGAAATGAGTGTAAATAAATGTTCAACATCCCCCAAAGTCCAAACAGTCGGATAAAATGAATTTAGTGTAACAGCTGTCAAATTCAACAAGGCTGGTTGGTTATAAAAAGTTAACCTGAATGATTAATGGTCTTGTTATTATATGTTCCCCACCCCCTCCTGCAGAGCGGTATATGAGAAGGCGGAAAGGAGAAGAAGAGCAGAAAATCGAAAAAGACAGAAAATGAAGGAAATGTGAAACAATTTCAAAGCCAACAAGACAAAAAGTGGAATGCATAAAAAGGGATCAGAACAAAGCAAACCTGGAGGCAGCTCGGTGATTCCGAGTTCAGGCTTCTCAATTCAGAGGTACATTATATGCAGCATCTGAGAAAACTGTAGACACTGAACCAGCGTCAGATGAGGAAGGTAAATTATTTTCTCCCTTTGAGCTTCTGGCACCTCTCTGTATCTTTTTCAATGTCTTTTATTTTTTTCTAAGTCCCTAATAAGCCCATAAATTGACATCAAAACTAATCATAGTTGAAGTTTGAACTCTTGAAAATGTTATGACCTGCTCTATGGTAACAGTATAAACACTAACAATGCCTAAATATCATATATGCAGCAGCTTGCATGTGACTTTCCCACCGTTTTTCTCTTCAGAAATAAAGAGAACATAGCTGTTATATAATTAGGCTAACGAGAGAGGTGTGAGTTTTTCCCACGTATTTCTTTAGCGGTCCAGAGAGGTAACAGATACCATTCATAACTTATATAAAATCAAGCAAGATGTTTTAAAATGTATCAAGACAAAATGTATTTTGTCTTTATGCCTCTACAAATCACAACAGTTTTCAAATTTTATTGTTTTTGCAAGTTTTAGGTATCCAGTCTGAACAATGTTCCCGGATATATAGGACTGATTTTACCACCTTAAATGTTTTTTTTTTTTTTTTGTTATTTTAATATTACTAATGTTTATGTTTTGTTCTATTGTAATTGTTGTTGCAAAAAATGTTCATTCATTATTTTCTGCTTAACCCAGGACCGGGCAGCCTCAGGACAGAAGCCGAGGCTTCCCTCTCCCCAGCCACTTGGGCCAGATCCTCCAGGAGAATCCCAAGGTGTTCCCAGGTCAGCAGACTCTCTCCGGTCTGTCCTGGGACGTCTTCTGGGTCTCCTCCCACACTGGGAAGTGTCCTGAACACCTGACCAGGGATTTGTCCTGCAGGCGTCCTAACAGCCAACTGAGCTGGCTCCTTCCAATGTGGAGGAACAGGAGCTTCACTCCTAGGTAAATGTCAAACATAAAAACATAACAATTACTGAGGAACTTAACAATACGTCATAAATGGACCTCAGTTATTCATTCCTTGTTTGTTTGTTTTTTCTTTGTTTTGTTTTGTATTGTATTGCGAAAAACATAATGTCTTTTGTTGGCAAAACATCAAAATTTGATTTGAACACAATTGAATAGTTTTCAGTTGGTTCCCCATACGTTTTTGTCTGTAAAATATGCCCAGTTGTTTTGCAACAGCAGCTTTTGAATCTTAGCCACAGTCATAACACAGTTAAGTTAGTATTTACTTACAGTCTGTGTGTGAGTGGATACAGATTTGCACGTGTGTGTTTTTTGAATGATGCTTTACTGTCAGCATTTTAGCTTCATGCAGTTTGGAAACGCTCACACAATGTTGCCAGACTCCAACGCAGTCCTTTTAACTAGTGTAGCAGAGATTCCCACGGCTATAGGTTTGTTAAAATGTGTTTTCTGTCACCATGTTTACCCTGGGAAATTGGAGTGACTCAAAAAAACGTTCAAAAGACGCAATTCGTCTGTGCTAAAACAGCATCTGTTTGTTCTGTTTGCATGATATGACATGGCATTTTCATGGTTTGCTGAGCACAAATTTCCTTGTAATTGGTTTATTTTGCTTCTAGCGAGTGCAGTGACCCTTGTTGTTAGTGACTGTATGTACATGCAAGTGAGCAGATACATGTATTCTTAAAGCAACAAGTAACTGTAACTTTAGTCATTTGTTATTTTTTAATGATCTCACAATATTTATGTTGAATTTTTCTTCTTACTAAATGTGCACTATGTTGTTCTTTGTTCTGATTTTATATACGGCATATTTCTATCTCGGTGTGAATTTACTTGGTTTGATTGCCTATTACTTTGCTGCAGTTGTTCAAAAACTTGCTCATTGTAGGACAATAAAGGATAATACTCTATTCTATTCTAAAACCACCACAATATAAAAAGGCCTCAAGTTTGTTGTAAAATGTATGGTATTCTTACCATATTTCTTGCAACCATAGAATTGTATTGTATAAATACAAATCTTGCCGTATTTACAAGGTAAAATTCTGACAACCACCGTATTTTACCATTAATCAGAGACTTTTTTTTTTTTTTACAGTGAACTACATTTATGAAATGAATACATCTTGTATTTTTATAATATTACCTCTACAAGATTGAGTTTATTCTATTTTGGTAATGTTTATCAAACATAAAACCATTGCAAAACAAGTGTTAATTAATTATTCTGCTGTCCTAAGATGAAATCAGTGGTTTACGTGCAGCTTGTTTTTACATCAACACCTTGTCTAATTAAAACTATATTAATGCATTTTCTGCAATAAATGTAGAGTAATTATACGGTGCAGGGAATTAGAAACAAAAGGCTTCTCCTGGAGTTTATATTTAGAGTGAGGCTTCAAACATTTATGTGAGTTATGTTTCTGTGAAGGAGTGGAACCATTAGCACATTAGCGCTGTACAGAACAGATGCTCAGAGAGGCATCAAAAGAGAAGACAAAATGCACAGCGCTCACAAAGACAAGGAAGAGCGTAGAGCTGGATTCACTGTTTTGCTGATCTGAAATCAACAGAAAGTGTAGCAAGAAAGAACTCTGCTTCTGCGCAAGTGCAGAACTGAGAATCAAAATCAAACTCTTGCCTTTTGTCCCTAGACATAATTCATACGAACCATTTAGTGCATCAGGTTGACGCCTTGAAACTGTTCTGTCATGTTAACAGCTCTGAAGAGATACTTTTTTTTCTTTTCCGCAGTGCATTACTGCTGAAAGCTGCTTGATTGGAGAATTAAAAAGACAAACTTTAACACTGAAAAACAAGTCGTGTGGACCTCAGCAGAAAAAAATTCAAGAAAGAACTAAATGATACAACAGGATGAAATTAAGAAAGAGTACAAAAGTGGAATTTGAATGAAAGACCTACTTACAACTCATGCATGCAACAAGGATAGTCAATCTTCTGGTTAGATTTTTTTTTCTCTACACAGTGATATAGCTGCCGTAAGATTGTTTCCCATCAGCTATGTTTGTTGATGTTTTTATTGAAAGACATGTGCTTTGCAGTTTTAAACGTGATGAAATGAGGGGCTGTTTGTACGTCAAGTGTGCTGCTTCACACTCGCTCCCATTCTCAATAGTGCATGTATGCTGGGATCGATGGTATGGAATTCAGTGTTCTGCTAAATCATGGACCGGTACTTAACTTTTACATGACATCGTTTTTTTAAAAAAAGTTTTCTTAACTGACCATGTTTGACAACACTGGAAATGGGCAGACATATCCAAGTGCATAACATGAGAATTCGCCTCCCAGATTGCTTTTTCAATTGGTGTTTCAGTGCAACAAGTTCAGTTTGAATTGGAGGCAACATCTATTTACATCAAGTGTGGCAAAATGAAGCCTACACAGTTGTGATATTGAGTTGACGTCACAGGTGAAAATGTGCAAAGCCAGTGCATCAAACCCAACTTTCTAGAGAATCTTTAGAGGGAGAGAGGAAGTGTGAACCAAAAAGGTTGCTGTAAATCAAAAGGTGTGATGCAAGAAGAAGGATGGATCTGTAATAATTTTTTTTTAAAACTAAAAAAAACTGATTTTTTTTTAAGCTAAAACTTCTATCTCACTCTATGACCCTAATAAACACATGGTGCACACGTGTTTATATGAACACAAGTGCATATAGAAATCCTAGACTGCCTGCACACACATCCACACATACAGATTGTGATGAAAGTGTTACCTCAGCATTTTCCAGCTAAATGTACTCATTAGCCTAGTTGCACATGGCTGCCTGGGAAAACAACAAAGTCAGCTCGAGAAAGCAGAGAGCATTCATCTAAGAGGCTGTCGGAGAAGGAGACAGAGAGCAGAGGTCTCAAACAGCACAACCAGAAAATTGTGGCAGCATTATATATGTTCAAAGGATTTTTTTTTTGATTTTTTTTTTTTTAGCTTTAGATGGCACTATATAAATTCTTACCATATTGTTCCATCTTTTCTTATATGCCATAACAGATGTGTCAGTCTAAATTAGCACTGCTAGGGGTGCTAACAAGCTTTATCTTCCATATTTTAAAGTGCTGCTTATTGTCTTCAAAGTACACCTCATTAAGAACAGGACCTGAACCAACTGGGCATGCTCTGTGTTATGTTCCTAAGGCAGCCAGCAACACTCAACAAATCATCGTCCCACTTTTGACTTGGAGTGCTTTCATTTAAAATAGACCAGGACAAGCTACGGTGGCAAGAAACCTTATTTCATTGGTGAGGAGTAAACTACTATACATACTGCGTTGTGAAGAATATAGCTTTTTGTTTTTGCATTTTGTCATGTATTTATTGAGAATTCATGCAACTGACAAAGAATCTGCAACCTGCCCTGGAGCATAAAGTTCTGCCTGGTCAGATAGCAACAGAGTAAGCTTTTTTTCTTTTGGTCAAAGAATAGGGTTATACTGTCAAATCTCCAACTGTTGCTTGAGGCTTGACCTTATCAGATTTAATGCAGTAACTGGTTGTAGAATCTGCTTATTTGAATACTCGCTCCATATAAAAATAACCTGCAACTTGTGCCTCATGATGTCATGAGAAACTCTTGATTTTCAGTGATCACCAAACACAAACAGAGATACGCACGTGGAGAGAAATGGAGCAAAGAAAAGAAAGAGGTATGCTCTGTGTGCAAAGCATTTTACTTACAAACCTTTCACATTTTCTTTCCTCTCCTAACAGTGACAGTGCAGGAACACTAAACCTTCTACTACTGTAAATTAGATCCCTGGAGACGTCTTGATCTTTGATGTCTAAACTACAGACAGGGTTGAGAAGGCCAACACGGGCGTTTTCTTATCCCATAAGAATAGGAAAGTGGCAGGGAGTTTAGGGGAGGTCTTTTTCTTGGCAAATGTTGAAGCGATCATTAAAATGCACAACCCTTACAGGATAGTTGGACAACTGGAGGAGTTCTCTTGGGTTTTCACACTCTGATCTGCATTGCTAAACACATTATTGCTAAACAATATTGGAGGAGACAGAGAGAAAAAAAAAAGACATGAGTAATGTTGCTCAAGCCCATGTTCCTTCAGTGTAATGTCTCAATGCGTGCGACCTATTATACTCATACAGACTCTTTTGGTACACATTTAATGTTAAAGCAAGGGTATTTTGCAAAACTGACTTTTTGAGTTTTATATCATGTTATAATGTCATTTCCTTATCAAACACATAACCAGTGTGATCCTGTGACTCATTCATGCATCTCTGAGAAATCCTTTTAATCAGTCATAGTAGTCATTCGGGGGTCCCTGCATGCCTCCTCATACAATGTGCCGCCTCTTTATCCAAAGCTGGTGGAACTGCATGTCTGCTGAGCTTATCGTATCAATTACAACACTCCTAATAATGGCTGTAAAAGGAATCGATGGATGGTCTGGAGAAGCATTGTTGTTATGATGTGGTGAAAGGAGTGTTGGAAAGAAGAGGAGGTTCTTAAAGGGACAGAGGCCAATTTCCAGGTGTCAGATATGGCTATGATACTGAATCAAATTTCTTATAACCCTTTGATGCATAAATTATGATATTTTATGTCAGGATTTTATTCCCCAAGTTTTTTTTTTATTTTCTTAAGGCATAAAAAAGGCGGGAAAAAATTTTAGTTTAAAAAAATAATATGATTTTTTTTTTTCTAGGTGATCAGTTGTAATTTTCTCCAAATAGAAAGTTATTTGGAAATATATCAGTAGTATTAGTCTTTAGGGATTCCTTGATGTCACAATATTTTTTTTTTTTCTGCAAGAGTCCTCTACAGTAGAAGGAGGGACTGGATTTTCCTGAGTTGCTCTTTTGTCTACCATTGGATTTAACAAAAATGTTGTTGCACCTGCAGTGGACGGCCAGTAGTTGATGGTGTATTGTATTATGCTCTATTGTCCACTCCAGTGGTCTGTGTGTATTTATCACATAAAAATTTACAAGAAACACAAGAAAATGGCATTTTGATACCTGCCCACGTCAGTGACCGCTATGCATGAAAGGGTTAAGTTGTTTTTGATATATGCAGCATTTTCATAACAACTAAATGTAACATAGCTACTTGACTGTGTTATGAAATGGCACCATGTGCTTTGAAAATACGTAATAGTTCTCCTTTAAGCAATTAACTATAGCACTATTACCACTTACAGGCAGAGCAAATTTAATCATTAAGTAAACTGCAAGTAGAGTGTAAGTAAAGTATAATTAAATGCCTGGGGCCCAAGATCCTCTTACGCTATCTAATGAACTTTTATTTTTATTTTTTTTTGAGTGTGTGCTGTTACAAAAGTGTCATTTGTGTAAAATATGTTTTTAAAAGTTCTATAGCTTGAAATTGCTGGATAGGGTAACACATTCATCCTCATATCAACCAGTTATAGCGATGGATAGATTCTTAATTTTGACTGCATGTGTGCCCCAAATGTAAATGCAATCTACGCCGTGTAATAAACCAAAGTTGATGAGTTCTCATAAAAGAAAAGTGGGAAGTTTTTAAATCAGGGACTCCGACAAGAATGTAGGTTATGACTGTTAATGGAATCTGGTGGAGAAAAAAACACTGTGAGCCACTGCAGTAAAAAGCAACTAATTATAGTTAGTATTAGTACTGTATTTTCCACACTATAAGGCGCGCCTTCAATGAATGGCCTATTTAAGGACTTTTTTCATATATAAGGCGCATAAAATACACACTACAGTTAAGGTTGCATCCTGACCCATATTGGACTTATACGTTACGGAATTTGTTCGGTACTCTACAAATGTGTATGTGTAATAATAAAAAAATGGTCCCCGAGTACATTATATAGTAGGCTGTCCCAATCATTGTTTCACTCACGGTGTTGGTGTTGCGATATTGTGCCCAACTGCTTTCTGGGTAACACAGACCAACGACACGCCGCAGTCTCTGTCTCTCTTTCCCCGCCTCCCCCAGTATAGGGCCTGGTCCCTTGGTAACCCTAGTCGAAGCACCCCGGATGAATGTCTAAAGCCACTTTGTTGACATAAAAAATGTCAACAACGGTCGGTAGGTAGATAGGTCAGTCAAACTTTATTAATAGATTACAAACCAGCGTTCTGACAACTATCCCAGCATGCACCGCGCGCTTCTTCTTCTATGGGAGAAAATGAAGTCGGCGGCTGCTTGCTAGACCTGTTGTGGCTCAATGTGGGTCCATATATAAGGTGCACCGGATTATAAGGCGCACTGTCGGCTTTTGAGGAAATTGAAGGTTTCTAGGTGCGCCTTATAGTGCGGAAAATACGGTATATTCTATTTACCTAAATAGATGAAACATAAGCACTGAAATGAAATCAGATCCATCTGAATGATGCTTGAACTCCAAACCAATTAGATTTGCCATCTATTCAAAGACAAGGCCGCCTTCTAATAACCATACGAATCAAATATGTCAACATTTTACACCCGCAAACATTGTTGGAAAATGGTTGATTAGAACAACCAGATCCTTAAGGATCTTTTTCTGAATTTGGACATGGACAACAGACAGCTTTTCTGGCAACTTGATCTATGGCAAGAATATCAGAGGGGGTATTAAAATACCTAGAATTATTAAGTATAGAATGGCAACTGTTCTTAAAAAGAAAAAATAAGAATACAGTTTCTTATTTTTCTTCATTTCTGTAACACCTTAGCAGTGGTGCATTCTGAGTCATTCTTGATTTCGTTTAGACACTAGCCTAGTGTCCTTTTAGACACAAGACAATGAATTACAAATAATTATTAACTAGTTGAAGACTTTAAATCTAGCTTAGGATCTTTGCCTTAAGAGAGATTTATGTTTTGGAAAAAAAAACAAAGACGATTACTATGTGAACACCACATCGCTTCAGAAAGGGTGCCGCACTTAAATACTGTTAATGCATTATACAAAGTCGCTGTTGTAACTATTCCCTCTCTTTCGCTCTCAGTGATTTGGGATTTAAAGATGGATGCGCTTACTTCGTGCAGGAGAATTATATTTATTTATATTACAATTAAGAAGAACATTGTCACTGCTGAGACCCAGTGGTGGCACGATAATTGAGGAGTTCAATTTATTCATTCTCATTACCCCTTAATGTGCTGTATATATAATCTTTGAGTGCTGAGCTGGAGACGCAAACAAGCTCACAGTAAAATGTTTTAATTGGCCTGTTCTATTTCCATTTCAATAACAGGTCCCCTCCTCTCTCCTCTTCCCTCTGCTTTTGTCCCCTCCACTTCTCTCAAGCTGTCCTGTCTGATATGTGACACTTTGGCTCCCTCTCCTCTTCCTGTTAGTGGATCGGCTCAATCCATAATTTGGAGCTGAGTGCGGAGACACAAGTGTATGCGAGTGTGGGTTTTTTGTGCAGCTGGATGGAGCAGGACTAAACTAACACAGGAAGCTGAAGGAGGAAGAGATGGCAAGATGAAAGGAGAGACATGAAAGGAGGTTGGGAGAAAGAGGGAGAAGTTTGGATTTTATGAATACTACAACAGAAGCTCTGAAAACTGAGCCCACTTCTTACCAGAGACCGACACCGTCGTCAAAACTGTAATTCAGTGAGAATGACTAAAATAATCATCAGTAGAAAACAGCAGTTCTGAAATTGATGTTCCACCGTTAACGAGTGAATCAAGTAGGCAGATTTCACCATCAGTTTGTCAATATTACTTTCGCTAAGGCCTTGAGGAAAAGGTTTTGGTTCAGTACGACGTGTTCATCTCTTTCATCATCGTCGGTGATTTGAGTTTGCCAGTACACCTGTCAACAACACCTGTAACTCATTACTCAGCTGTTGAAGTGTCTCTTTCTGTTTATTTATTTAAAAAGTCTCTTTGTTGTAAATGGGCCAATAAGGAATGAATAAGGAGCAAAATAGTAAAAAGTATTAAAAACTAAATCTCCTGTCCTGCAGCACAGCTGATTGCTGTAGGAAGTGACAAAATATGCCATGTTAAACTCCTGACTGACAGATACTGGCCAGCTTTTAATTTCTAGGTATACAACAATTTTACAAATCCACAGTTTTAAAGAGACAAAAACTTTCTGCTATACACTTCTGGAGAGCTAAACACCTTTTACAATGCTCATGTTTATCTGTAATACAAACATACAAAACAGTCTGTTGCTGCAAGTCACTAGCCAGCTGTGTTCAATTGATTTGTAAAAGAAAAAAATCAATCTTTCATGGTAGTTAATGGATGTTTGTCTCAAAACAAATGTTTGCAACAAGGAGCAAGAATCAGTGCATCTGTTGATAAACACCGTAGACTCGCTATGCTTTTACGGAAGCTAATTCAGTCGGCTAATAGCTGACTTTAACCTTGTCAGGCTCCAAAATGGCAGAGAAGACAGTATCCAGGCAGAAGTAGTTTTAACAGTATATGTATTAGTTCTCCGAACTAAACGGTGTTAAGACCTATAAGAAAATTGATAATCTTTAAAAATTACCAAAAGACTCTATGGAGTTTTAGTTCAATCTACATTACTACATGTGCAACAAAATAGTTTTAAATCTAACCATAAAGATCCATTAAATCAAAAGTTTTAGAAAGAAGCCAGTAGCACTCGTGTAAAAGTTGTTGTTTTTTTCTGTTTAGTCTTATGCTCTATATTATACAGAGCAAAGCATATTTTTATAATATATAAAGGGGTGAATAAACAAAGCTGAAGTCATTATAACAATCAGGATGCGGCTTTTCTTAATCAGATGTATTCATCTGATGCACATAAAGTTGCCTACATCTCCTCTCTCAGCCATAGACTTGATTATGACAAGTTTTTGATTAGATATCACAGCAAGAGCACACACACACACACATCTGTGCACACACACAATGACACATTCACGTCTTCAGGCCTAATTAAAGGAACTGTGATGACAGGGCTTAAGGTGTGATGTACAGTTATACACAGAAGTCAGTTTCACATCTGCAGCGTGTACTAACAGGTCTGGGAAAGGCAGAGCAGCGATCTGAGACAACTGCCCACAACTTAGCTTGACGTATGTGAAGAGATGTGGGATCACTGTGTTTCCTGCAAGAATAAGGAACCTAAACGAGAAGAAAGTTTTAATTGGCAGCTGATTTTTAAACCGTCGGATGAAAGTAAGAATTAACTGTGGTTGTTTAAGTGACGGTGATGCGGGATTTTGTAAAGTCGGCTGCGGAGAGAAGACCGAGAGACGCTCTGCTGTGAAAACTGAAAGACTAAGATGGTGTTTTTTTGACATCTTTTTCATTATACACAGGTTTTGATTCTCCAATCTAGCAAGGTGTTTAATAATTGCTGTGTTTATTGTGTAATGACTGCATCAAGGTCATACGGCTAAGTTGTGCACATGTGAAATCTGTTGCTACAAATCTGTAATACTGTATGTCTCCCTATACTGTTCTGCTCTACCAAATTCAAGTAAAGGCATTAAGTGACAGTGGTGTTGAGTGCAGACTACAGCATATTCTCCCCGAGAAAACTGTGCCTCATTTTCACCACAATGCAGAGTGATCTTACAACACATAACTAACTACCTTTGGGTTTTTTCATACATTGTGTTGTGGTGTGATCTGATTTAAATAATCAGTTTTCTCTTCAATTTCTCTTTCTTTACTTAAAAAAAAAAAAAGGTTACAATTTAAATAGTAGAGTTTCTTTGTTTACCGTTCCTTGCTGGATGGATAAACGAAATCACAAAGGCGCCAGAAATGTTCAGGCTTATATCTCCTGTCACTCATTCCCAAATATTTTTTCCTCCTTTAACTTGATTTGACTTTCTCCCCACACTTCTTGCAAATTGCATATGCAAATTCCTGGTACAGAACCTCAGAAAACTCAGGGGTAATTCTAACTGCGGTCAAGCAGCCCAGAGCGGGGAGGAACGTAGCATCTGAAATGTTCCCTACATGTTTTGCTTCCAGCATCACTTGGCTCACCACGTATTCACTCTGAATAAATCAGTGGAAACAGTTGTGCACCAGACCCTGTGAGTTCTTGAGCTTAAGCCCAGTCCAAAATAACCTTTGGCTGTGGAGCCTTTTTTCCCTCCGAGTTGTTTTGCTTCGAACCATCTTACTTACCCGTCTCAACATGACTCAGCGTCTCCAGACTGGCACAGATGAGGCATCAGATGGTACAAAGGCATGTTGAAAGGCAACTGTTTCACATCTTTCAACCAAGAATCCAAGAATAATTCACCCAAAAAAAAAAAAAAAAAAAAACTTTTAGTAGAGGAAAATGTACATTCAAAACTGGTAAATGTTAGATTTAAACATGTTTTTCATGTTTTTTCAAGTTATTTGTTTTATTGTTGTTTTATTTGGCCGGCTATAACCAGTCTTAGCTACTGGAAGACCAATAGAACCAAGAAATAGATTAAGTACTGAAAAGCTACAGATTATCAATAAATAAATAAATATTTTATATATATATATATATATATATATATATATATATATATATATATATAAAACAGATGAGAAACAATTCAATGGTCACTATAGGTTTGGGACTCAGATGAATCCATATAATTAACCACAAATCAAGTAAACATTGAACAGTAAATATTCTAAGGAGCATCTGGTTACTTCCACAGAATATGAAAATGAAATCAGCATCTCCCCTAAAATGTGGCTGCACTGACTCTGAACTGCACAAAGCAAGATGGACCAAGATGCTCCTGCTGTTCTCTCCAGTTCAGAAGTGGCTTCACGGTTTTACTCTCCATCCTGGATACATCTCTGTGTGGTGGCTTTTGATTCCGGTAAACATCTTACCAGACTCCCCAAAACTTCAACATCTTCTCAAGATGTTGAAGTTTTTCCTCCCTCTCAACATTCACTGGAAAGAACAGTGAACTTCTTTCACAATGAGTTCTTTTGGTTTCTCCTCAATGTCGGTCACTGTCTGCTGGACAACTCTTAAGTGATAGTGTCAGGCCAGTGGAGTCAAAACTTTCCAAAAGTCAAAAAAAAAATATATATGTGATATGTTCTAAACTCTGAGAAACTCAGGTTTGGGTTTTCAGAATTAGATGGATGCCATGATCACCTGGATGAACAGAAATCAATCCCTGCATACGTTACGTTTTCAAATTTTATAAAATATGTATCAGTTTTTAAGAAATACTGTAATAAATTAACCTTTGGATAATCAATCTGAGTTTTTTTCTCTTTTTTTTTTTATATGCCCAAATAAAATGTTTTAAAAACTATTTGAGATGAGGATCTCTCCTCGTGAGTGGCTCTTTGACAACAGCTCAAACATATAATGCTGTACACATACGATCAATGCATCCTGCCAGGCCATTCGGTGCTGCTGATCAAGTGTTTGGGTGATGATTGATCTGTGGTTGATTTCAGCAGACAAGTTGGTGGGAAGAAAAAACAAAGAGGACAAAATACTGGAAGGAAGCTGAGAGTTAAGATCCAGTTGGGGAAAGGAAAGAACGAGATAAGCAGCATGTGTGAGCCTCTAACCACCAGCTGACACTCTTCATCTGTTGTGTTGTGTCTACACGGCTGTTTCACCACCAGAGTGCTGCGGGTTTGTCTGAATACAACAAAACAGCCAGACAAAAACAGAGAAGGAAAGGAAGACGGAGTGAGATCTTCTTAGAAAGACTGAAGCATCCGCTTTCTGTCTCGCTTTCTGTTTCTTCATTTCTCTTTGTAATATCATTTCCTCACTAGTCTTGCTTTTATGACTCTGCCCAGCCAATTCAATCACACAAACACACAGTGAGACACACTGTTCTCCACTCAGAAGCCGAGTTGGGAGTTGGGAGCAAAAGGCAGGAGACAGACAAGATAAAAGCCGTTTCCTGATTCTTCAGCTCTCAGCTTCTCTGCTGTCAGGCACAAGACAGCCAGTCAAGATGGAGAATTTCCTGCTAGATGTATCCCTGCACAGCTGCTGTCGCTAACAGGCAGACAGGCAGAGAAAGAGAAGAAGAAGAAGGAGAAGAAGAAGAAGAAAAAGACAGATGGACAGATTCAGCAGCAAACTGTGAGGAGGAGTAGGGACAGAGGCAGATAAAAGATGATTTCACAATGATACTGCAGAACCTCACTTTGTGAGCTACTTTTTAGATCAATAAAGAAATATACTGCAAACATACGATCAAACGTCCGAGGGGAGGTGGAGAGTTTGTTTCTGAGTCAGCTGGCTGGAGGTGTGCTGTAAATAAACGCAAAAACTCAAATTCAGAACTGACACATTTTAACACGCGCTTCTGCCAAGACAGGAAGTTTAAAAGCCTCGCCTCAAGCTTGTTGTCTTGCAGCGTCTTTGTTTTTTTTTTTTTTTGTGTAGCAGAAAACTGCCTTCAGTTCTCCAAACAGATATACATTTACAGTCATACTTGACAAGGCTCCCATTTTGGCTGGGAAACTAGCGTATTTTACCCCTTTTTCCCGTCGTCCTCCTGTATCACTATTTTCCGGTAAATTTCTTGTATTATAATAAAGTAATTTAAAAAAAAAAAAAAAAAAAAAAAAAAAAAAAAAAAATTTTTTGGGCCCCCCAAAACTAATTTTTTTCCCCCCCCTTTAAAAACCCCCCCCCCCGG
>NW_015112627.1:685365-685959 GCF_001443285.1 Poecilia latipinna
CAGGTGTTATGTCATGTTTATGACAGTGTCATGACAGTCTTATTCAACCCCCTTCAAATAAAGTGTTACCCAGAAATTACATAGAAATGTTCACAGCATTTAATTTTTAACAAAGGTAGGAAACTTGACACGTATATTTACAGAGCATAGTGATATTGTGATGAGGCTGTTGACATGAATGACATGCCTGACCTGCAATGTACTTCAATTTCTCTTTCAAAGGTACATTTTGGTGATACAAGTTGATACAGTGTCTTCTTTCTAGTCTTCTTTACATCGCGTCATGTTATTCCCTCATTAAAAACATACCTGGAGTGTTGCCTCGATTCGTTCCCGCGGGTTTTAGAAATCCTTTAATCTCCTGTTGCAGCCATTGAGCTGCACAAAACTCCTGGATGGACAAAGCGCTGCCTATGAGGCGCAGCTCCTTCTCTTAGCTGCAGTTTGGAAACTTCTGAGCTTCCACCTCACAGAGAAGCCCTCCTCCCTTCCTCTGCTGGGTCTGACGAGGCAGCAGCAATTAGCAAACACCTGGTGGAACTGCTGAGCTCATCAGATGAGCGACTTCTCAGTGAAACACTGGTAAAAACGTTG
>NW_015112627.1:689385-705989 GCF_001443285.1 Poecilia latipinna
ATTTAATGATTGAAGTGAAGTCACGTACTTGAAGTATACAGTATGTGTTGTATTTTGTACAGTGGGTGTAAAATGCACTGCTGAACTCCATCAGGATGGGATGCCTCTTTTCTGTTCTTAATGATCTTGAAATAAAAGTTTAATGCACTAAACATAGAATATGAGAACCACCAGTGAAAACTAAAACCAGCAATGAACAACATGTCTGGATTGCTTTTATCTACACCAATCAGACACAGTGGAGACAGCTTCTATAAAAACACAACTTTACCATCTTTCAAAATACAGTTTGTCTATTCAGACACTCTCTGAGCTCAAGCTGTTAAACATGAAGAATTTTATTCCATAAGTCACAACATAACCTCTTTTTTTTTTTTCCTTTCTAACATACACTTGGTCTTCCTGTCTTGCGTGCCTCTGTATTTCATGACCCTCTAACCATGGACAGTTCCTGTACGCCTCTAGGACGTGGACCCATGTTATCTCTGTGTTTGTGTGAAATGTGAGTGTGTGTGAATCTGTTCCATTCCCACAGGGGCTGGTGTGCAAGTTTGGCCGTCTCTGCCTGCCATTGTTATGCCAGCTTTGTGCCTTTGAGCAGCTGTGAATGTGTGCTTCTGCCCACCAAAATGCCCATGTGTGTGTCTGTATGTGACCATGCATGCATGTGTGTGTGTGCGCGTGTGTGTGCGGTAGTGTACTATGTGCATTTGCGTGCAGTGATTGTGTGTCGCTTCTCCTTGCCAAGACCCAGCTTCTCTCGGTGCCTGTCCATTGTGTCCAGCACTGTGTTCAGTGGCCCTGGGCATTTGGCCACAGCTGAGAACAATGCAGAATAGACAATAGTCAGACAATGGCAGGGATACTCTGTGGTGCAATGGGATCAGGCAACTACCTTGTACTTAAAGCATTAGGCGTCTGAGTGCACATGACCATTTTTTTCCCCCACATACCATGTCTCTAAAACCATAATTATCACGCTGTCTTTTACTGCTATGACGCTCATCAGGTGAATGTCTGTGTGGGGGCTAGCACTGTAGGATGAGTCTCATGCCGTGTGCCCTCGCTTCCCGTCCAACGACCCCGTCGCCCAGCAGAAGCCAACAGGCAGCCTGACATCCCGTGTCGAAAATCTATTAGTCATTCCTTCTCAGGCGTTCCATTCATCTTGCTGTCTATCTGTGCCATCAGTGGTTTTGGTTCGGATCCAAATCAATCCTGGACTGACACTGACCTGAATCATTCATCTCTCCCCACTGTCTCTTTCTATCTTTATGTGTCTCTAACAGTAGGAGTATGTAGCCAGCTGCCAGCCAGCATCAGTCATCTTGTCAGGGCCTGGCTCGGAGGTGACTGTTGGCTTTGAGGGCACGGGTTTCTCTTCAGCTCTGTCCCTAAGCAGCCTTGATGCTCTGCTGGCATTTAGCAGCACTGCCACCTGATTTCCAATGCCAAATTTTGGGCTGTGCATGCAGAAGTAGTTCAATGTGTCGAATTTGAGAAAAGTCGTTCCTCGCTTCTCCAATAAGGACATTTGTGATTATTTGGCAAATAAAGAAACTGTTGACTTTGGCTTTTCTGAGTGTTTTTTTTTTTTTTTGAAACCAACTTGGGTTACTTCACTAACCCAGTGCTGGGTTAAATATTGAAGTGGGAGGACTATTACCCCCTCAGAGACAAAACAGGCAATCCCTCCGACTTGATTTTAAAATTAAAAGCAAAAATTACTTTAATTTCAAAAAAAGACTGCCAAAGTGATTTAACTTTTCAATAATTTCCTAGATTACAAAGATGCTTAATCCTATTAACACAGGCTGCTCCTGAGGACTCATAAACGACCATCAAATTTGCAAAGAAAAAAAGCATAAAGTATATAAAATCAACAAGATTTCTATGTAAAGACTGACTTGACAGAATACTTTTTTAGTTTAAGTAGTTATTTGCTTGTTTTCTTGCTTAAACCTCAGATGTTTAAAGGAACCTCCACTGTCTCTAATAGTCGCATGGCATTTGTGATAACTTTTTTTTTGTTTTGTTTTGTTTTTTTACTTTTGCACTCAATTTGCAACTCCTGCAATTTGTCTGAACCTTAAAACCAAGGCCTACTTGTCTTTTTGCTTTTGGTGCCTGGTAACATTAATGTATAGCAAAAGGTAAATTAGGTGAAAAATAGTGGACATTAAAAAGAACAACATCTGAGCATGTCACAAATATATCTCATGTCTACAGTAGTTTTTAAGAAAACCATTGGAAAAATAAACTTGAAGCTGTTTCCACATTATTCGCCTGTCGTTGAAACTTGTAACAATATGTGTAGATTGATTTCTTCGATTAGTTTTTCATGCTGGATCTACAGTTTCATGATCAACATCTCATACTAGGACGCCTGGTTTTTTATCCATTTGGATTACTTATTTGGTTTATTTGAGTTGAGACGTTACCAGAATGCAAGTGCCCAGAATTAACTATTATTTTTAGTTCAAAGGCCACAAACTGAGATTTTTGATTAACAAGAATTGTTCTTCATTAAAGTCTACTATCACTTGACTTAACCTCTGCCATATTTTCACTCTGTCAGCATAAAAGTGTACAGAGTTAAACAAATCTATTCTTTTTGTGAAAGCTGTAAGTTAGTATTTTCTATGTTCATTTCTTTCCTGGTAATCTCATTTTTCCTCCTCACTCTTCTCCTGCAGCAGATGTTGCCAGTTTCCCTCTGGAGAGAAGAGTTGCTAACAAAACTATGAAAAAAAAACAAAACAAAAAACTACCTCTTTCACTCAGGTTGTCCCTGTTTTGTATCTGCCCTTTACTCTGCATTATTTAATTCCATTTAAATGTATATTTTATTTTTTACTTCTAGGATCCAAATAAAATCTCACAAACACAAAAGATTAAGATTTTCTGTGAGATGAGAAAATGTAGAATTATTCAACTTTTTTAGATGTTTCCCTCCAAAACCCACTGTGTCTCCTTTCAATTTAATTGGCCCTATAAATAAACCACTCTTCTGCAAAAGTAATTTAAATGGAGAGATAAAGGTTACAGCAAAAAAAAGAGTCAAAAACACAGAAAAGAAGGCATAGGTAGCAACAAACTAAAATTAGAATGTGAATTACCACAGCATATTCCCAATGTCTGCGCTGAAGATTGACTTCCTAGATGCAGAGTGACAACAACGTCTTCATCAGAGCAGCTGAGAATGGAAAGAAGGAAGGAATTTGCATTTGAGCAGGAGGAGGATCGGTGTGTTCTTCAGATGGAGGTGATGGAGCAAAACAGATGCAACACCAGAAAAACAACAAATTGCAAAACACAGGAGAAAAAAAAATCTGGGAAGAAAACACAATGTTTACAAGTCTGTTTGGGTGTTTTTGAGAAATCGACACGTTGGAAAACAATATTCACGTTCGCATTTATGAGTTATTACTTTTAAAGCAGCAGCAGTGATTTTTGCAGGGGTTGTTTTTTTCCAACAATGTAGAAGTATTTTAGCCCCTAATCTTAATCCAGGCCCACATTTAATTACTAGTTAATCTATAACTTTAAAGAAAGACAAAGAAGGTGCTAAAATAGGTCATTTAAAATGGTCAGAGTCCTTTGGTTCAAAATGCTGCATGGGCACAAACAGCTCATCATTACCTCCAAGATGAGCTGTGATCAGACGTATGGGCTAACTCCATACTTATTGCATTAGGCTACGTGCATATATGTAAAACTCAGCAATCTGTTTTTTGTAGCCATTAACAGCCTTTGGCCTTGGCAGAGTGTGTAGAGTTAATTTAAATTGGTTAGTTTCCCAATGGGTGTCCCATGACTAGAGTTTCTCCTCGGTAGATACCTTTCTGACTGAATGTTGAACTCCAAGCAAACTACGCTAACCTCAGTGATCTGAAGCTGTAAAGGAGTAAATCCTTGGCAGCTTATGGAAAGCCTTCCTGGTGTAGTATAGGCTCACACGGCTTTACTTGAAGGTCCGTGCTTTAAGAACAAGTTGTCCAACAGTCCTGGAGAGGGATAGTGTTATGTACACTGAAATATAAAAACAGTGTACCACATTTATGTAGTAACATTTTGGCAACCACAGCTGCCGGTATTTTACTATAAATTAGATACATTTTTTTTGTTTTTTTACAGTGTACACCTGGCCATGTAATTTTCTCAATGGTGTTAGGATTCTTTTTTTTTTTTTTTTTTAATTAATATGACATTTATGGTTTTGAAACAAAGACAGAAAAAACATGATGTATTATCCAGGTCTGTGGGAATGAAATGAATTATCCTCAAAAGCCGCATGTCTGAGCATTAACCACAGTTAAAAGCAAATTCAAAGTGAAATAAGACTTCAGCTGTTTAACTAGTATCATAGAAGACGGAAAATTCTGTAATGCGACAATGTAAAGCAAAAAGTCAATCAAAATTCATAAAAGTACAATTCTGGGGAAATTTTTGAATAAGAACAAGCGCTATTTATGTACAATGCAATTGTTAATTTGCTTGTTAAAAAAATGGTCCAAAGGTTTCTATTTGTGAGACAGAAACAGAGCGTAATCGTGCCATGCAGAGGTGTTGACTCCGCTGAGATTTGCAGCAACATGGCATCTAATTAGCAGCGTCCTCGCCCAAATGAGGGTGGTTCCCACAGCCCGAGCGACCGTGATGAAACGGCAAAGAAACGGGAAAGTCTTCTTGTCCTCTCCAGATACCTCTTGGATGATGTCCCCGTGCACAAAAAGGACATCGCATCCTGACCGGAACTCATTCTCCCTCTTGTCGTCCCACTCTGTGACCGAGCCGTTCCCGCTTTCCCGAGTTTCTCTCTTGTTCCCTTCATCTGCATTATTCTGTTCTGCTCCTCTTTTTCCGACAAACACTAGCCCTCCTTCCTTGCCTTCTCGCTCCTCTCACCCGCTCTGCATGCCAGGCTTCACATCAAAGCCGATGATTGGTGCCTAACTGTTCAGCAGGCAGTATTTTATCTTGCTTTGTGTGTGAGAGACCAAAATAATCAGCATGAATATGGAAGAAACCTTGCTTCTATGCTAATATCCAGCACAGTAATATCCATATCAGTCAAACTAACTTGGCTTAATTTGACTTACACATGAACGGATGGCAACGCTTAACTCCAACGACTCCTTGGCTTATAGTCACATCCCAGACGCTGACTTTGACTTATAAATACGCAAACTTGTCAAGGTTGTTGGCTCGGCGCTGGCACTGATTCATGAGGAAAAAAGCAACAATTCACTTCCTTTCTCCTTTCAAATTTTCCGAGCAGCTACCTCTTTTAACAAATGTAAACACATTTCACCTTTGTTTGACTCTAATTATCTGTGTTGACCACCCAAGGTTGTTGGCTGTTTTAAGAAGTTTCGCCAGCAAGGTCTCCAACTCTAATTTAAAAGTTAAGCTGAAATAAATTAGCTTCCTGTCCTTGGGCTCAGATATACTCATTGGAATTTTATATCAGGAATCGTGAGACAATATTTAAGCTTTTTTATTGTGCCATAAATCCCACAAACCACATTTGTGCCTACAGCGATGGAAGTGCATTTAGGAATCAGGATGAAGATTGTTGGAGATACGTTAAATTTCCCATTAAAGATATCAATGTGGTAATTTTTTTCTTTACAAAGTGCATAGCAGCTATGTATTTAGCTGTTTCTCAGGCTGACCTTTTTTTTTGGTAAGAAGAACAAAAAAAAAAAAAAATCATCAAGAAACTTAACACCTGTGTTCTTGAGAATTAGATTCAGCCTATGGATGTATTTTCACAGAAGGGGCTGTCACTTACACCGGGAACAACGTCGAACCTACTCTAATTTCTACTTTCTAAACGTTGCAGAAAAAAAACAAAACAAATGAAATGTGGATATTAGACACAGCTAGGAGTGGAGATTACAGCATCAAAAACAGGTAATGAAAATCTCTGGTAAAGTGTGCTGCGGTGATGACACTTTAAATCTGATTCCTGCAGTGTGACATACAAGCCTGAGATTAGCAGCTATAAATGGCATGTTTCAGTAAATTGCTTCCAGTGTGCTCAGGCTTTACCTCGACGAACACTTCTTTTAGCGGCCGCCTCACAAGCTGTGTTTTCTCCTCAATAATTTAGGTTCAGACGACAAACGGGCTGAAAGAGCGGAAAAGTATCCGCCATGTCGGGTCTTCACCTCTCCATGCTCTGAGTAAGCATATCTTGATACTGCGGCACGAGGCGAAATCCCTGTGGCTCTGTGGATTAAGCTTTGTGACACGATGTGAATCCTCACAATCTTTGTCCTTTTTTTTTCTCTCGTTGCTTAGCGAAATGAATTAAGCGGCAAAGCCTTGATGAGGCAGAAAATCGAGAAAAAAGTGCAGAAGGACTGTAACAGATTGAGGGAGGCAGGGGCGGGGAGGGTGGAGAGACATATTTCTCTCCCAACGATTGATAAAAAGAGATATTTTTGTAACTACAGGCTTATTCAATGAGCAGTCCCTGATCTCACTGGGGATGCACAGGCTGGCTTCAAAACAATTAGCTGGAGAATAAGAGTGGTTTAAAAGACAGGGAGATGAGGAGATCTTAATACAGCTCTTGGTATTTCCCATTGGAGGACTCATTTTTACAGCCTCTTTCCTGCCTTTTCTACTCTAATACTGATAGCTAATCTCAAGCTCCTGTAGGGAGAAGAAAAATAAGTGGAGAAGATGAAAAGAAAAGGAGACCAGCAAAGATGGGAAAATGTGGGAGAAGTAAAAAAAAAAAAAAAAAAAAAGCTAGGGCCAAATGTGTGGTCTGAGATGGTGTTACCAAGACCAAGTGAAATATAATCCTTCAAGAGGAGAATTGGGAAAACCGAGGTTAGAAATGGACATCGGGGATTTTGAGCAGATGTTCCTGCATTGTACTTATCAGTGGAGGTACATTGATTAAGTCTGCATTGGGGATGTTTGACCAACAAAGATTTATTGTAACTGTTTATGACCTATGCATAGTTTATTTGCTTGATTGGGTGTCACCTGGTCTACATGGCATCAGAATCATTCATCAAAATACCTAATTAGGAACAGAAATAAAGATATACTAAATATTTCTGTATGAATTGGTGGGAGCAAGAGACAAAATGACAAAACATGGGTAAGAAATGGAGGAATAATTAACCTGGAGCCCACAGTGGAAAATCAGCTCAAGTTATTCTTTATGTCTTCGTAGAAGTTACACCTGGCCCAGCGTTTCCGTTTAGCTGTGACACCTTCCAGTCTGACCTATTGCTGCCGACTAAATTGATGTGCTGTCTTTTACCCTACAAGTAGCTCAGGCCTCAAATGCTTAGCTGTGTTTCTCTTCTGGATAATTGCACTAAAGGAGCTTATGCTGCTACATCAGCAGTGATACTAGAGGTCTTCTCATATGTACCAAAAGTTTAGATTTTTCTTGACTTGAGGCAGTAACTTGTTACTGAATGCTAGCTGGATTCACTGGAGCATGACGCAGACGACTAAATAAGCTTAAAAGCAATAAACAGTGCAGTACAACCATGACTAATCCTATTATTGTGCTTAAGGAAATACTATATAGGGCCTTGCAAATAAAAAAAAAGGATACATGGCTTTCAGTACTTTGAAGAACTCTGTTTTGTAACAATAACAAGTGAAAGTCTTTTGTCAAGGCAAAGCAAGTGTATTTGAAAACAACAAGCAAAACAGAGCTATGACCTAATTAGAAACAGAAATAATTGGTGGTGGCAATATAAAGAAATTTATGAAAAGTCAAAAGCTAAGTTATATGAGCGATGTTCCAGTTATTATTAATCAAATGCAGCTTTTGAGCAAATCAAGTTTCACCTTTAGTTTAAAGGAACTCAGTGTTTCAGCAGTTCTGCAGGTTTTTTTTTTTTTTTTAAGTTTCTTCCAGATTAGAGGAGCATAAAAACTGAATGCTTCTTCTCCATGTTTGGTTCTTGCTCTGGGGATGCAGAGTAGACATGAACCACAGGACGTGAGTGGCCAGGAAGGCTGCCGCAACAACAACAGATCTGTAATGTATTGCTGTGCTAAGTCATTGAGTGATTTCTAATCTAAAAAAAAGTGTTTTAAGTCTGTTTTCTGAGTTACATGGAGCCAGCGCAAAGATTTTAGAGCTGATGTAATGTCTTCTGTTCACATAGTTTTAGTGAAAATGTGAGCAACACCATTCGGGTCACCTGCAGCTAGTTTCTGACTCTGCAGGTGCACCTGTAGAGTTTTACTCCACATTATGCAAAAGCGCCGACCTCTACAACTGGTCCAACGACAGTATTATAATGCAAACATTACAACACGTCTCACTTCTGCTGAGTGTGTACTACTACAGCGTTAGAGGTTAGACGGCGCTCTGTTACGTCTTTTACCTGTTTTGAATATTTATGAATTAATTCCTTCAAGTTTTTGATTAATTTATTATCAATATATTTTAGATTGAGAGTGTACACACGTACCACGCTTCCCTGCAGTGCAGCAGACCGTATCATCGAGCTACTCCCACTTGCACCTCCTACTTACAGCATGATGAATGGAGCTCTCCTTCGAGAGTAAACAACAAAGTCATCTAACCTCGAAGATACAGTCACTATCATTTCTTGGAGAACAGGTCAAAGGTCACTACAGGTGTGGGAAAAATTGCTATTAGGCACTTTCTGGTGAAAATAAGGAGCAGAAAATAAATGTGATTTAAAATAACTGATTTGTGATGTCCAAGGAACAAGATATGCTGTTTCTCCTAACGCTTTAGATGTTGGGAAGTATAAAAAAAAAGATTTACAATGTCTTTCAAAGTGAAAGTAGAAGTTGTCGGCTTGTTGTAAGATTTTCACTCTTTGGCACATTGGGGTGTAAGTTAAAATACCAAAAGTATTTTTATTTCAGTGCATGACAATTTGTAGTTATGTTTTTCCCAATCATATTGCTTTTTCTTAAAGCAGAAAAATCTTTTACTCTACTATTAATGCATTTATTTATTACTTTGATTTTGATACAGAGACTCAGAAAATATAGAATAAATAATGGCAAAGTCTCTTATGGCTCAATACAAAAACCAAGAAAACTTGGTTGTGGTTGTGGCATGTCCTCACTGCAAAATGTTTAAAATGTAGAAACTGAATCATTACAGTTTTGAAACAGCAACAGTTTTAAAGTCTTTGTACAAATTGACGGGGAAAACATGCATAGTTTGCTCAAATAGTCTTTTATGATGTAATTGGCTGTTGGCAGCTTAAAGCTGATTTATTCTGCAAGTATTTGTTTCTGTAACTGCTGTTTTCTGAAGTCCGTTGCCCGAAGGCTGTGGAGTTGTCTGTAACAGAAACACACTGGGCCTGGAGAGATTTGAACGCTCTCGAAAACCAGAGTACCGCAGTTGTCAGCCACTTGTGAATTCAATATCTCCTCTGCTCGTGCATTCGGTTTTACTTCACAGTTTCAGTATTTCTTTGCATGTTAAGGTGTCTCCCTCACTGGAGACCAATTAAATGATAAAGCAATGCAGTCACAGGTTTATGTAAATACAAGCTGCAAGAGGCTTGTATTGATAAATGGCACGGAGTTACAAAACGGTAAATAACTGCAGGGGGTATACATTATTTCCTGTTTTTTAATTGATAAGGTTGCGGAGGTAAATGCTGTGTCTCAGGGTAAGGAAGGGTACCTTTCTAAGGGGTTGCTGTGTTAAAGAAAAAAGAAGGGAATGTAAAAAAAAAAAATAATAATAATAATAACAAACAGAAGGTAAATGAGGAAGAAACACTCCAACATGTTGGTTCAACAGCTTGTTCATTTCTGGATATAAGTGAAAAATGGAGTCTGTTATTGTGGCAGTCAGCATCATTAAAGCTGCATTAAGCAATATTTTTTACATTAACAATGTATCAGGTGGCTCCCTGAATCAACATTACTTTGCCCTCAGCCATGTTTCCAGCTTCTGTTTTTGCTTTGCCAAACCACAAGGACCAAAGCTGGTTTGTATAAAATCAAGCTCAACTGCTCTCTTCACATACGCTCACATTAGTCACTCACATAGCAGATATACTCTAGACTCGGATAAGAAGTGACTCCTTAAGTAGGTTAAACATTTTGGGAAGCCAAAGAGGCTGTAATAATTAAAGCTATAACTTAACACTGACACATCTGCCCAGGGAGGTGTGATTTAATTTTTATAAGGATTTGTCATGAAGGCTAGCAGAGATTAATACCGGAGTCAATGCAATTTCTTTTTCCCTACAGATCATATGTTCAACATCTGTTGTTATCAGAAGGCTCAGTACTTTGTTATAATGTTAGTTATTTGAAATAGCTTGGATGATACTTTCAAGAAGGGCAACAAAATTGTTTGTGTGAGGTTTCTGACACTCCGTCAAGATCTTGACCACACAGGGACCAGATTCTGTAGAAGTGTCCCAAATACAGTTGAAATAAGGCAATTTCTTACTCTGTGAAAATAACAGAATATAAAAGTAAGGGGGGAGAGTATCATTTATCTTCCAGTCACAGAGACATTTTATATTATAATCAAGTAATTGTAATACCTTTAGTTGTTCTAAAAATGCGTTATGTATCAAACATGACATGTAGAAGAAATTTGACATATGTAATATGATGCATTGAAATTGGCCTCTGTCTCTTTAAGAAGTTCCTATTCTTTTTGACACTCCATCATCACAACAGTGCTCTTCATGATGCAGCTTTCAGCCGTTCTCAGGCGTGTTGGACTGAGAAGTAACTCATATGATGAACTCAACAGATGCACAGCCCCACCTGTGTTTCCTAATTGCTGCTGCTGCTAGTCTGAAGGAGCTGATTGGAGGAAATGGCTCTTGAGATGCATAATCCCTGACAATACTTAAATATCACTCTTTAGAAAAGAGTATGAAATGTTTTTTGTGGTACACATTTGTACAAAGCATACCCCCAAAGGAATTGGAGCAGGTCAATGACTCTACAAAGTGTAGACTCATCGAGGACTGAATTATTTGTTCATCTGGTGCGTCCCAGAGCCACGATCCGGTTGGTTAGCTCATTTGCGCATGTACTAAAATGAATACTTACTTCTGTTTTCTTTTTGTGCTTTATTGTAAGTGTAAAAATAGTATATGATTTAAAAAGAATGGCAAAAATAAAATCAGTAATCACATTTGGTAAAACTGCACAACAATCAAACAAGAGAAAAGATGGAGTAATTTGTATTTCCTATGAACTCATGGAACATAGTCTTGTACAGTCGGCTAACACCTTTAGTTAATTTCATAATGATGTGTGTATTCTAAAACTAAAGGTCTTCCTTTGAGCACCTTAACAGCGTAAGTTCTTTAAAGTCCAATAAGTCCAATATACAACTATTGTTCTGTCTTTGCTGCAGCCTTGTTCCCTCTTCCCAGACAAATTTCTCCCATGGGAGACAAATAAATAATCCTATCTTATAATTACAACTGTATACATTCTAGGCTTCAATTATATTCTCATTTTCTGTTTTCTATTTTAAAGAACTTAACAGCATAAGTTCTTTAAAGTCCAATAAGTCCAATATACAACTTTGTACTGAATTTTAATCTTCAAACTAAATTATGACAATTATTATTCATAAATTTTTATGGCAGGTAATATTTGAATTAATATCGCAAATAAAATGTGTTACACATTGTGAAGCTACATTACACAAATGATCTGGAAGTATTTCCTGTAGTGCGAGTTTAAATGAACCTTTGGGATAGATCGTGCAGCCACACTTCCCACATTGTTCAGGGCTTAATTTAGAAAAAAAAATTAAAAAGCTGCATCAGTTTTCCTCCACTTTACAAATATGTGCCACTTTGTATGGCTCTGTACAGGAGTCAAGCTAAAACGGAATAAAAGCTAAATCCGAAAGTGAAACCATTAGAGCTGCATTTCAGAAGAGTAGAGCAATGGGAACTGTAAATCTATCCATCGCTAAAGTCTTCTGAGGTGAACAACATGGTTTATTCAGTGGTGGAACATTTTAAAGTTTGCTTACTACATACAGCTTGACAGGGACTGACAAGCCCCACCGACACGTGGCCTGAGTGGCTGCCAAAACACGGAGCAAATAATGATGAGCAGGGATTAGGAGGGACAAGGATAAGAAGAGACTGATCTCAAAAATATCAAAGCGCACTGTACCTCTATACTGTCTCCTTGAAAGTTGTTGCTGCTTTAAGATCTAGAGAAAATGTGCACAATGAACCTTTAAAGCAGCTCCATAGACTGTGGAGGTCTTTAAGCTACATGCTTCTAGCTTGTTTTGATGGCACGCTGACATGTATTATGCACATTCCCAGAAACCGCCCTGGAGGGTCTGAGGAATGAGAAGCCGCTTTTTAAAATTTTAGTTTCTAGAGTGACAACTTGCACAAACTGTACTTTATTAAAAAGAAATGCACTGCCGTGAACAAGACAGTCTAGAAGAAAGTCAAACATGTCACAGGTTAAAGTTCGGAAATGCCACTTTTGCCATTCGCACGTAGTAGAGAAGTCAAAGATAATGAAAGGGAGCAAGGAAGGAGAGCAAACAACATAATATTAGATCTGTACCTACTGGGCAAGATAATTATTTTACAATTAATGGTAACACTTTATTTGATGGGGTGCGCATAAGACTGACATGATACTGTCATAAACATGAAAAAACACCTGTCATGAAAATGAAGGAAACTTTATGAATGTTGTTATGAAGTGTCAATTGGGAAATAATGACACTTTTAATGCAAAGTTGCTATAAAAGTTACCTTGAAAGTCCATTAAAAGTGCCAGCTTTGCATTAAAGTGTTATTATTTCCAAAATAATGCTAAGTTGGCACTTTTAATGGACTTTCAAGGCAACTTTTATAGCAACTTTGCATTAAAAGTGTCATTATTTACCAATTAACACTTCTTGACAACATTCATAGACATTCATAAAGACTCCTTCATGACAGATGTTATGTCATGTTTATGACAGTGTCATGTCAGTCTTATGCACACCCCTTCAAATAAAGTGCTACCCAATTAATTATCTTGTACTATATTTCCTTTGCTAGTTCCACAAATAGTCAGTGAGTGAATTTTTAATTATTGAAGCAGTTGAACAGTCTTTTAAGTTGTTGAAAGACGTTAAAATGTCTGGAAGCTGTATCTGTGAAATATATTACTAACCTTTCTTTCTTGATTGGTGCCCTCTCCTCCCAGGGTGATGTAAAACATGCTTGATTGTAGACGAGCGAGGTTCCAGCATTTTCCAGCTCGTGAGCAGCTTGAGCCTCTGCACTTCTCGAGTTGTTCATCTGAAGGTGACAGTTTGGGTCAGATGGTTGAAACTTCGACACATTATCTATTGCTACAAGAATCTAAACAAATCAAAGTTAATTTTGAAAGGCTTACAATACGCTCCAGGAATGTTTTTTAAAAGCTCAAAAACTGAATGCATTTTAAATCATTTCTACCAAATTTGCCAGGACAATTTTTTTCCAAATATTCAGGTAAACTCATGTCGGAAGCTAATTGAAGGCAACAAAAATCACATGTATATCATTTAGAACCTGTTTGCATGAGAGAAAATCTGAAAAAATCTACAATAAATTAAGACTTAAAATAACATTACATTCATGTTCATGATGTATGTAAACCTCTACCTTGAACTGCATGTGAGGCCCATTTAATTGACAAAGATATGTTAATACACAGCATTTATTCACCAAATTACAGCTAAGAGATACAGGAGCAATTCAGATTTTAATATCTCCCCCAAGGACTTTTCTGCATGTGAAATTAAGACAATTGGACTAAACCAGCAACCTTCTGCTAAAAGGACAACAAATCCATCTCCTACGCCTTATAATATATATATATATATATATATATATATATATATATATATATATATATATATATATATATATATATATATATATATATATAAAGAAGGGCGCATTTGGAAGAATTACACAAGCATTGTTTTCGCCCAGGGCATCACCTGTAGCATTCCCAGACTGGCAGAGAAAAGGAGAGAGGAGGGATAAGGTTGATGGGGATTTCTCTTATACAGAACAGGCATTTAGGTAAAAGATGAGAACAAAAATGGCCAACTTAAGAATTATGAATTCATTAAATCTAATGTCACCGCAGAAAGATTTTCTGCCAAAATCTACACCACAGATTCATATGTGCAATTTTTTGAAGTGACGCTTTAGACTTCCATGGTTTACAGCCTGTTGACGGACAGGGTTTGCTTCGTTATCGTTAAACAACTTCATGCATTTTCTTTAAAATTTGAACAATCCACAATAAAGGTAGCAAACACGCTGTAAATTATCCAACTTTGTGGTGAAAATATGTTTTAAGCTAAGGTTGGGTTAAGGTTGAGGTCAGGGTTGGTGAAGTGGAAGCTGTAGTTAGGCTAAATTAGGTCTCAAGGGAATGGACGCACTGTGAGTCAGCAAAATGTCCTCTCGAAGTCAGCGATGGACAATTCTGCTTGTGTGAGTGTGTGTGTGCGCGGGTGTGTGTGTGAGTGTGTACTTTTTTGATAGCATTTTGGGACCTTTTCTGGTACAATGACTGACCTTGTGTGAACCAGCATTCCTCAAGAGAACTGAATTGCAATCCTAATGAGACAAAACATCATTTCTGGGATCCTGGTCAAGGTTAGAGGGTAAGATGTGATTTGACATTGGACTGGGGTTTGCTTTAGGCAAGATCTGGTTGGGTTTAGAGTTTGTGTTAGGATGTCGACAGTGAATGGAAGTCAATACAATGGCCTAATAAGAATGGCTGTGCAAGTTTGTGTGTGTGTGTGTGTGTGTCTCACTAAGGAGGAAACTCAGGCAGACAGTTGCCACCACCATTTCAGCACCCAGCAGTAAAGTATCGATCTCTTATCCCAGCAGTTCTCTTTTCCATCTCTTTCATCAGTCTTCCTGTTTCCGTTGTTCATCACTCTTCATCATGCATTGTGCTTCTTTGCCATTTTGTTGTCTCTGTCTTGTTTAACTGAATGCCTTCATTTTTTTTTAGCATAACTGTGTAAACAATATTTACATTTTTCTCACCTCCAAGAGGCCTTATTTGTATTTTATACAAATAAGGCAAAATAATATTTTGTCATAAATTTTAACTCTTACTTCCACTCGTCATACAGTTTTTATCCCGATCCTCCCTTCTTCTTCTGATTCTTGTTAACCTTGTAGAGCTCAGTCTTAAGGTTGGAGTGACACAAGTGGACAGCAAGCTTTAAAGAGCTCAATACCGCCACCTGTAGGTGGTAAAGCAAACTTTTTTTTTTTCCCCCCAAAGCTTGACACTTAATGAAATCAACCCTTGATGATTCATGGATTTTTACCCTAGTTCTGTAGTGGGCTGTAAATCATTTTAGTATATCCTCATAAACCTGATAGGAACTCAGCCGTGTGCGGACAGAGCTGTATGTCACTAGGATTTTTGTTAGTGTAAATTTTCTAAATTTGATTTCGATTTTAAACATCCTGTTAAACATCAAGTTGTAACTGCATCATGTCGTTTTTTCTTTAAAGTGTCTCGTAGAATAGTGCACATATGTTAGGCCACAAGATCTGAGAAGAAATTTATATAACATCTGTTCAAGTGGCATGACTCCTTGGAGCTTCTTGTTGTGACATCATAGAAATAAAGAGAGGACAGACAGGAAAGGGTTTGAGATCCCCTGGACATCGTTGTTGGACTGCAATTGCTGTCAAATCTTCTTTGCAATAAAATTCTACCTCCAACACTTTGTTCTTACTATTCCATTGTTGATCTGATGGTATGGTGAGGATCCCTGTCCTGCTAAATGTTTTATCTGTGCACCAGTCTTACTCTTTTGCAGCATCTGACAGGATTGCATAATATTCAGCACCTTCCATCTGTCCATCAGCTTTCATTAGTTCTCCTGTCCTTTCATGGTTAAGGCTGTATACAAAAAAAGTACCAGCACACAAATTTGGAGCATTTAAAACAGACCTCTGTTGAGAATAAATAACTCTGTGTTTTCCTCTATCTCTTTTAGCTAACATGTTAGGAAACACCCTCAAACCGAAGGCTAAGAGAAATGACACAGTAGGGAACGCCCTGTTCAGGGCGTAGCTTAGATAGAGGCTAACAAAGAGAATTACAAATTGTTGTTTGATGCCATCTTGCTCTGTTAGCCCGTAAGGATAGCGTGAACAAACAAATGGACCAGCTGTATTTTAGTCTTAATAAATGGAATTCATAAATTCAACTCACTGACTCTTCTTCAACCTCATACATCAAGAACCTAATGGAAAAAGGAAAATTCTCCACACCTCGAATCATCTCTTGTAGGATTTCACTGAGCAAAACTGAAACTGCAAACCCCAATGATGCTGTAGACGGAGGAGTTATCTCACGTCTATATCAGACATCTTCTAAGTTAATGTTCAGATAATAAAAAAAAAATATTTCTCTGGCTAAATTCTGCACACATCCAGTTATATCTCCTGTTTTAGGGATTTACTTCCCTAATTTCCTTTTTTTTTTTTTTTTTTTTTTTTTTTTTTTTTTTTAGGCCATGGGGGCACACTGAAAAAAAAAAAAAAAAAAATTTTCAAAAATTTTTAAAA
>NW_015112627.1:709054-716863 GCF_001443285.1 Poecilia latipinna
TTTGGTAAAATTTGCCCCCCACCCATTTTTTTCTCTTTTTTTTGGGTTTTTTTCCCCTATTTTTTTTTTTTTTTTTTTTTTTTTTTTTTTTTTTTATTTAGGCCATGTGAGCACACTGAAATAAAACATAAAAAAAATTGTCATGAATCTTTACAAAAGAAGTACATGCACTTATTATTAATTTCAAATTTAGGGGGGGAATCTAATATCCCTCCGCAGTAAACAACTGTACCTGTGTCACTTTAGCAAACCTCATTACTCCCAATACCCACAGGGAAATGAAGTGTGCTGCTATTTGTTTTCCAAACTCAATTTATTTGATTGAGGTTTCTTACAGTTTTTTTTTTTTTTTATAATGCAGCAGGAAATGTTGTTCTTGTAAACATCGGATTTCTTTGAATTGTAACACATTCCAACACCCAGCCACACAACACTTTTCTTCTCCGCTCGTACTGAATACAAAAATCCCAACGACATGAAAGGCACAGAGACACAAATGAAGAAACAGACGCATAATTTCTGCAGATTTGAAGCAGCAATGATGCACAAAATCGTCTGATCTTTAATAAGGATGCCATGCAACACAGTACCTTCTACGTTGCTCCACTTCAAAAAGCTGGAACACGCTACAGCACGTATGCACATACAAAATTTAGACACTTGTAGCCAAAGATCCACATTTGAACATAAACAGGTAAACAAACAAACACACACACACACACACACACACACACACACACACACACACACACACACACACACACACACACACACACATGCAGACATAGAGGACTCATGCACACACTCGGGCTGGCAGCAGAAGAAAGCTCAAGTCCTTGCATGTGTGTGTCCATGTGTCTGTTTGTATTGTGTCTGTGCTTGTGTGAAAACTAAAAAGAAGCGACTTCTTGGACAAATCCAGTCTAAATAATCATCATATCCCGGCTGTCCAGATACCAACACAGTGTCCCATGTGGCTTCATTACTGTTGCTGCTAATTAAGCTGCTCCAAATAAACACAGTCTTCTTTCTGCCTTCATTAACACAAACACGGCAGAATCATCACATGCTTAAACCGGATGCAGGTTTTGATGCTGTTATGAGGAAATATGTAAATACAATGTACGCTGTTAACATGAAATTAAAACCTTATTAAAATGATCTATTAACATCACATCCTCAGGTGTTTACATTTTAACATTGTCTTACATCTCAGTAAAATATTACTAAAGTGCACATTCATTTTCATTAGAAACATGAGTATTTATCATCATTACAATTTCTAAAGATATTAGAAACAAATATGCTTGAATTCTTTTCAAAGATAAATGCTTGCACATCTGATTTCAACTGTTACCAGTTTTGATTGATTTTCGATCATTTCCCTTTCCATCCAAATGTAGCTCTTTTATTACAAGAACATTTACACCATACAAATTGAATGTTGAATATATCAAGATTTTTCTAAATTTAAATATCTACAAAGAAATAAAAGAAAATGAGTCCACAACTGAAGTTAGGAGTAAAAACATTTGTCTCTGTTTCACAGCTGCACCTGGATGGTTTATGGTGAAATTACGTTCTTTCTATCTCCAGACTATGGCTCAAACGGCACAGCAGTTCAGAAGTTCAGAAGTCACTGACACTATGCTTTTCGACACTTCACTTTTTGTGAATGTTTCGGTTTTAAAGCATCTGACACTCATTTACGCATAGCAATACTCTAACACTAAAGGAACATGATATAAAGACTGATAGGTTCAAGATTATCTTTGCTTTTTAAGTCTTTTTACTTATCCATTTTCTTCATGTGTGGACTAATTTGTTATGATCTATTTTAAAGTATGGATCACTGATGTAGATTTCTAAGATTTGAATATAATTTTTCTCACCAATTTTAGCTTTTTATTGTATTACTATTATTACTTATTAAAAAGTTGATCAAGCCAAACAACTTTTTAACCATACTCAGACAGAATCAGCTTTATTTTCCAATATTATGAACTTTAATAAGGATTTCTTTTTACTTTGGTTTCCAAGCATAAATTAATATCAATTATCATCAATTATTAATATATAAACTTTAAAAGAAATAAAATTAGGATAAAAGAACAATACATACATGTGTTTTCTGCCATTTTTACTACATTTTAAGAAATATAAAAAGAAGGATTGTTGTGACTTTTTGACAGTAGAATAGTGAACTACTCAGGCTGCAAGATGTTCACTTTGTTCATCAGGAAGACAGCCTACAGGAAGTCACTGCCTTTCACTGTGGTGGCTGTTTTTTTTTTTGTTTTGTTTTTTTTGTTTTGTTTTTTTCTGCAAATAGCACTTCATAGCGCCAGCCTAAAGGTAAAAACTGAAACAGTTTGTGTCCAGGATGTGTGGGATCCGGAGAGATGTTAGCTGCCCTCGGACATCTGCGACTCCTAGACAGAGGGAAGGTCAGGCCTGATGATCATCTCTGCGAATGTTTGTTGCAGTATGATCCTGTTTCGTGGAGGAGTCAGACCACACAGGACAGGCTGAGTAATGGCTGTGAAGAAGCTGACCAACAAGCTCCTTTCCCATGCCTATTAACTGGAAATATGGTACAAAACGAAACAAAGATGCATATCAGGTCATTTTTAAACGTCATTTACCAGGATTAGCATCATATTGGAAAGAAGAAGAGGCAGAGGCACTAAAACCACCAGGCTCATACGACTCCCCTTTACTGGAAGATAAAGCTGCTCTACATGCCCATTCATTCAGCCCATGGCTGCTAAACTCTCTGTACGGATAACAGGAGAGTCACAAGATATCCACCCTGTTGACACCGTCTGTGAAGAATACTGAAGGGTAATTTGATTTATTACCAACCAGCAACAGGGCAGACAACAACTAAAGATCTAGATTAATTATTTGAGTCTGCAGTGAAAATCGTGTAATTAGAGAGGAGCTGAGTCTGGAGAAATCATTGAATTCTGGTGCGTTATATCAGAATAGTTCAAGCAAGACGCGCCATTCCTTACGAATGAGATAAACATTAGATGCTGTGTGTGTATGACACCAAGTAATTGTTCGTATGCTTACCGCATTCTAATTCTACATCTGCTCAACAGTTTGCATGTGTGTAAAAATAATGAGCAGGAGATAAAATGTAATTGTATGCTGGGGATCTCTGCGCCTCAATGTACGGCTCCGAAACGGTGCAGCAAAACAAAAGCATCTGATTATGAAGTTGTTGAAAACAGGAACGCAACGCAAACAGCAGCAGGCTGCCTGATTGAACTAGTACATTTTCCTTTGATCTAAACACAAATGATGCAATATGCATACGATGACATTTGAATCCAAAAATCCCTGATATGACCAAAGACTATAGTTGGGATTTGTGCTTTCGCTGCTCGTGAGCCTGATAAGGTCACCGGATGAGCTGCATTAGTTAAAAAGCTTTGATAAAATGCTTCATGACATGGTCACTGAAGAGCACTTTTCCTCTTTTATTACAACTCTCTGAAATTCAAACCTTCTCCATTCCCAGTTTACCCTTGGACACCCTCTGAGGTAAAACTGGGTTAATATCCTCTTTTTGTAATGTCACACCAGACCACTAACATTTATGGATAAAGGAAAAGAAAGTGTCTCTTGAAAGGTTAAAGTATAAATAACACGCTTACCGTACCATTTGCAACACTATTAAAGGAAGAACATAATGTCACAAGTAGGCACAACTTTCTAAGGCCGCAATAAAATATTTGTGATACGTTTTGGTTAGAGTGCAGCAGGATTATAGTGCTGGTATGGTATAGTATGGTCAAGTCAATGTCGAAGCTATTTTTTGTCTGCAAAAGGAAACAGTTTGAAAAAGTTAGTAAACCCTTTCCAATAATAACCACTCCTGCTTCCTTTAGCTGAAATAGCATCAGTGAAACACTTCTTGTCGCTATTTTCCATATCAGTCTGGGGAAAATTTCCTCCACTTTTCACTTTCAACTCTGACAGGAATGCTTCGTAGACAGCATGTTTCATGATGTCCCACAGCATTTCAATGAGATCAAGAGCTGGGCTTTGACTAGGCCGAGGACTTCCTTTTCTTATTTCCCTACCAGTTCTTGGTGGATTTTCAGGGTTCGGATCTGCTTCAGTTGTATATATATATATATATATATATATATATATATATATATATATATATATATATATATATATATATATATATATATATATATATATATATATTCCCAAAGGACATTCTGAAGCTCCATGCTTCACAGTTGGTCTGAGGCTCCTTCCCTGCAATGCTGTATTGGTTTATGCCAAATGTGACCTCTGTTGTCCAATTAATTCTGTTTTTAAACCAATTTGTCCAAAGAAAAGGATTTAGAGGGATTCAAACTTCTGCTGTGCGCTGTGACTGTATACTATAGTATCAACAATAGACTATATCAACTAATATCAACTAATATCAACAATTGACTATAGCTGACATTTTGGGGGGTTTTGAAGATTCCTTTCAGCATTTTACAATCTGCACTCAGGCTGAACATGTTTTAATGTCTTCCGCCTGTAGATTATTCTCCATACAGCTGTGGAAGTGAATGTCTGAGGTTTTAAAAAGGGAAAACCTCCTCCAAAATGCACAGCAACAGTATTCACAGCATATGCTCCTATAACACATGCACCTGTGTAACTATAAAGTGGAAAAAATTTGAGGGTTGCATTAATTTATTTGTCCCCAGAAGCTCTTTTCTCTTTTCTATTTTATTTTAAATAGTTAAACTACTTAGTATCCAAATAATAAACGCCTGTGTGTGTTTGTTAGAAAAACATGCAGGCTGTTGCAAAGTTTCCTAAATTTTTCACGACTGTATGAGCTCAGCTAAAATAAATGTTATCCCAAAACCAAACGACAATGCCTTCACTTCACATTACATGTAAGGTTTAATGTCCCCCTCCAGGAAGACCAGATCCAATAAAAGTCTTTATTTTGGGTGGGGAGAGCAATTTCACATATTTCACAGAAGAGAAAACACAGACGCCTAAAAATGAAACGGATAAAATGCTTCTCTGTTCAGTCAGTCAGTTCGGTTCATCCAAAATGAGTTCTTTTTACATCACACTCGTATAGGGAATGACATTTCCCCAGGCTAGCTGTTAAACATGCTCTGCTTCATCTACACGCACAGATACTATGGATGTTTCTAAAACAAACTGTCTCATCCCTCACTTTCTGTGCTACTCCCACTAATGCTCCACGTAGTTCAAATAAACCTATTTTGGGATGCGCAAAACCTGCTGCTTCTCTTCCAAACATGTAACAAAAGAGAGAAGCTGCCCTGACTGTAACCTTTAACGTGACGTAATCAGACTGGATATTTTTGCCTTATTCTTCAACGACATACAGGCTGAATGACAGCGAGAGAACTGTCTGCGTTACAGAGTGAAGGTGGCATGTGAAAGGTTGTGATTCATACTCGAGTTGACAGCATTGTCAACATGACGCATGTGTCTACAATCACAGGTATTTAAGATCAAACACATTGTGATTGTGGGCTTTGGAGTTGCAGTGGTTCACCCTAAAGCCAAAAATATTCTAATAAACAACGAGAAGACCCATTAAATGCATTAGAATATTTTTGAAAACTTTATTTATTTCAGTTACTCAATTCACTAAGTGAAACACTTTGTATAAAACATCACAAACGCTGATGTTTACGAGGTTCGCTTCTGTTAAATGTGATTATTTTCTGCCTACAGTGGATGAAAACGTGCCATTTAAGCGTAAAGTATTTTTACACAGAAATGTTGGATTAATGAAAAGTATGTTTAATACTGGCTTGAAGGCTATTTTTAAAATATACTTTGAATCAGGCAAAGATATGTTTGTTCAACCATTGTGATTCCACTGAGACAGGTTTGCTTTTCGTTACTAATGTTTGTTATATGTTAGTTTTCATGACTCAGAGCCAAAGTGTTGCATAGACAGAAAAAAGAAGGTATTCATTAGCTGATGATACAAGTGTTTTTATCTGATGTGACACATTAAAAAAAAAAATCTGTTGTTATTCAGCAAACTTCATTTGATGAGTTTTCTCTTCCACTGTTGCTGCAATCATGTTCAGCACAAGGGATTGCTGCAAAGTCAACAACAGTGACAAGTGACTGTCCTCTGTTGCCACGTGCTTGCCCAGGAGGAGTGAATGCTGCAAATCAATGAATCCATGCAGTCTGCTGGGTTTTCCTATATGGAGAACTCTTTAGCCAGTGTAGCTAATAAACTGAACTTGATTGCAGTGTTTGAGCATTAGAGTTATTTGGAATGTGTATACAGTTGGTCTGAATTCACTTGCCTTGAGATGACCAGTTGTGAATTGGTCCTATTTAATTGGGCCTTCTCTTTCCATGTGCATTGTTGAGCCTTGCTTGACTCACCACTGTCTCTTCGCTAATGGCTTTGTCTTGGTTGTTATAGAACGAGGAAACGGATGGTTTGATCCTCCTAAAAAAATTAGGCTTAAGGTGATAAATCATGAAATACAGAAGAGTCCTATGTTATAATTTCTCACCAATTATGAAGCTTGTCAATTCACTGACCTGGCCACTTGTCACTGTAGTTTTCCATTTTGTTTCTTTGAGCAAAAATTTTTAGTTTGAACGCCAATATTGACAATTCTACTTCTAATTACAACTGAGATGATGTCAAAAAAGCTAAAGTTTGCTTTTTGCAGTTTTTCCAACCAGTGCGCAACAATGTCAGTGCAACATTTCAAGAGATTATGTTTGCAAGGTCAACGAGAACACCTGTGAGGCAAAAAATAAATAATAAATACTTGTTTTCAAAAGTAGCTATAAGTATAGATTTATTCCAGATCAAAATAAAAATACACAATTATTTGGTTTCTGGGGCCTCTAGATAACATAACAACTCAAAAATACATATTTTATGAAATTATCAATTCATGTGCAGATGAAATGCACTTGCTGATCAGAGTGAAAGAGTATTTGCCCTGTTTTACCATGAGTTAAAACATTAACTGTCTCCTGGGCCCAAAACCAAAAAGAGACAGCTAACTTCCAGACTTTGCTATCTGAAGGTAGAGCATGGTGTCAGTGGTATGTTTTGGCTTATTGTCATATTACAGGGCACATCTTAGGCTTATCTCTCTTTTTTTTTTTTTTACAGATGATATTTTCCTTAAACACTCTATAATTCGCAGCAAAATTCATGGTAGCTCCTTTGATACTGAGCTGACAAAGTCCTATTGCAGGAAAACATCCCCAAACCATGACACTCCCAGTTCTGTGCTTCATATTTGGTATGAGGTTGTTTTTTTCTGGAACGGTGTATGTGACTTTAGGCAAAATAAAAATAAAAAGATTACGTAAATCCTGGTCATGGAGGGTTCCACCCCAAATCCAGCACCCTGAGACTGTACACAAGCCGTAAGGAAGGAGGCAGAGGACTAGTGAGTGTGAGAGCCACTGTCCAGGATGAAACATCCAAGATCCATAAATACATCAAGGACAAAGCCTCAACGGACGATGTGCTCAGCGAATGTCTCAGGCAATGGGGAACAGAGGACGAGGTGCTGGAGGAACCATCATGGGAGGACAAGCCCCTACATGGGACGTACCACCGACAAATAACCGTAGTGGCTGATATCAGGAAATCCTACCAATGGCTGGAGAAAGCTGGACTCAAGGGCAGCACGGAGGCCCTCATCCTGGCTGCACAGGAACAGGCCCTAAACACCAGAGCAATAGAAGCTCAGATCTACCACACCAGACAAGACCCAAGGTGTAGGTTGTGCAAGGAGGCCT
>NW_015112627.1:720691-722384 GCF_001443285.1 Poecilia latipinna
AGAAATGTGCAGTTCTAGGCACAGCCAAGATACTGCGCAGAACCCTCAAGCTCCCAGGCCTCTGGTAGACATCAAAACTACTAACAGACTAACAGTGATGTTTCAATGGTATATTTGGGAATTTGTGGCACTTCCAGCATACATGTTGGTTATGAAGTCAATGGAATACATTTTAATAGTTTATGGCAAACAATAGGAGGATCTGTTCACATCTGTTCACATCGTGCCACATCAAGACAGATACATAAAAGAAAATACAACAAAATGCTGACAATGTTCTGAATAAATCTTCAGCGTCTTAATCGAGTTGTAAGAATATGTGGCATTTTTGGCTGCCATGCAAGCAGATTTATTCCCAGGTAAGTCAAAGAGAAAAGTCCGGAATCAGCCACTCAAATCGCTCTCGCTGATTTTAGCTCTCCTCCTCTCCTTCTTTCCCTCCCTCCAAATCATGGAGATGGATGTACGTGTTGCTCTGGAGTCCTTGGCTGAACTGCAGAAGTGCTGACGTGGTGCCAAGCACCTCAGCAGCACAGTGATGCCTCTATCTGTCTCTGTATCTTACGTACACATATATACTGTGCACTTCATGCTCACAGGTGCATGTTTCAATTGGTACTTGCCAAGAAAAAAAAAAAAAAAAACTTTGCCGTCATGTATTAATGAACAAACACGGAGAAAAGTGCACACTTGTGTGCCTTGGATTCAGATTTATGTGCATATACTTCCAAATGCACAACAGGCAGCCGAGCATGCAGAAGCACATCCAGGGGCACATGTTAACCACAGACGCCACGTGCACTTCTTCTTCATTCCTCTGTCTACCTGGTGACACCTTTATCTCTCCAACTGGTCTTCTATATAATCAGCATCAGTCTCCGTTGTCGCACGCATAAACACACTCGGGTCAGCTGAGTGATGCTGGGCTGTGAGATTCTCCTCTGCCTACGTTAGAGTCAGTCATCTATCCTTCCATGGCTTCATTACAACCAGCAAGGGCAAACACACATCTCTCGCTCGCTGTGCCTCTCCAGATGGAGGCAGGAAAAAAGATGGAGATATACGGCATGCTGAAAGTGGAATCCTTCTCTCTTCAAATCCACCCATCTTCTTCTTTCTCTCATTGCTCCCTCTTGGCTCTGTATCATGTTTCTTTTTTTTTCCTATCAGCCAGTATGTTCTTTTTTTTCCAACCGGAAAGTTACTCCTCCTCTGCCATCTATCTTTTAGCAAGTGTAAGAATTTATAATTATTTGTTACTTTCCAGCTTAAAATGGTAATTCATCAGTGTGCCTAAGAATATGTAAGTATGTACATCTTAGCTATATATATATATATTTATATATATATATATATATATATATATATATATATACTGCTCAAAAAAATAAAGGGAACACTCAAATAACACATCGTAGATCTGAATGAATGAAATATTCTCATTGAATACTTTGTTCTGTACAAAGTTGAATGTGCTGACAACAAAATCACACAAAAATCATCAATGGAAATCAAATTTATAAACCAATGGAGGCCTGGATTTGGAGCCACACACAAAATTAAAGTGAAATGTTCCCTTTATTTTTTTGAGCAGTATATATTTATATATATATATATATATATATATATATATATACTGCTCAAAAAAAAAAAGAGAACACACAAATAACACATCTTAGATCTGAATGAGTGA